>NC_040026.1:4722803-4724072 GCF_000972845.2 Larimichthys crocea
CAAAGCAGAGACGGCGCCAAGCAAAAGCTAATAAGATTACACCTTGCGCCTGTAATCAGGGAATTGAACCTGGACCCTCAGATTTTTTTATTTAGATCAAAGTTCTTCTGACGCTCTCTCCTCTGTTTGAGATCCAGGCTTTGGAGCAAAACCCAACTAGAGATATTTTTTCCCACCCCAAACAAAGCACGCTGCAAAGGTTTGTTATATAAAAAGTTAAATAATTTAACATTAATTTAGGTTCTAACTCACTTGCAAAGGTAAAGTTAAATTATAAAAGTGAACCCCATTTACATTAAGTGGATTCAGTCTTCCTGTGACAAAGCCGGACTCAGGATCCCGTTATTTTATTATTATTGTGGCCGCTTACAAAGAGGGGAAGAAAGCAATTGTTTTTTGCGAGTTAGAAAAATTGTCATCAACCCGTGGAAGAAGGTGATGATGTAGTTGTGTGAAGAGCCAGCATCCCATATTGCTGTGTGGTGGTATTATCCTCCTCGTACTTCAAAGTCTTTGTTTTTTTTTTAAATTAATAAAAGCAATTTAAAATATTTAAAAGCCACCAGCAACCATCCTGGGGCCCGTCATGCAGTGTGGGCCTAAGATGAACTTTTTAACAATCGGTGCGTTGAAGTAGTGGTAAGTAGTTAGTAACGTTGAGTAGTAACCAGCCAGTCACACCCCCATCAGACTGTCTTGGGTTCCTAAAATGCAAATTGTGCTTCGTATAAAGTTGCTTGCCAGCAACAAGATGGTGACAGCAGTGAGAAATAGTTGAGGAAGATGAAAGAGTTGACAGAGGCTACACAATGCAAAAGTTGTTCCTCATTGGCCACATTGTGGCCATTCAGAGGTTGCACTACGGGGAGCACCACATGACTGTTCTGCAGTACCTGACACAAGCGTGGCGGCTCCACAGTCCAGACAGCGTTGGTTATTGCAGAAACCCGGGATTGAACCAGGGACCTTTAGATCTTCAGTCTAACGCTCTCCCAGCTGAGCTATTTCAGCCCACACCAGGGCAAAATCGGCACTTTTCACCATTCACAACACCACTGAGGAGACCCGACACTAACACTACTCACGTTAAAAAAAAGTCTTCCTTGCATTTTCAAGAACAAATTCTTGGTATAAGGTTTGAAAAGCAACCCTTTTCCTGCCAGTTCACCTGGAGTGTATAGTGTACAGTGTACAGTGTACAAAGTGCAGCAGACATTCATGGATGCACTGTTAATGAGAAGCAATTTGGTTGTGGCTTGAGTAGCCCCA
>NC_040026.1:4724082-4727254 GCF_000972845.2 Larimichthys crocea
ATTAAAAGTCTGATGCTCTACCGTCTGAGCTATCCAGGCTCTGGATCAGACAACTAGAGATTTTTTCCAAAACAAAAGCAGCTGCAAAGGTAAAAGCGCAACCATTTACATAAGGCTTCATGTCTTCCTGTGACAAGCAGACTCAGGATCCCGTCTACCGTCTGAGCTATCCAGGCTCTGGATCAAACAACTAGAGATTTTTTCCAAAACAAAAGCAGCTGCAAAGGTAAAAGCGCAACCATTTACATAAGGCTTCATGTCTTCCTGTGACAAGCAGACTCAGGATCCTGTATTGTGGTCGCTTCACAAAGAGAACGCAATTTGTTTTTGCCATCGAGTTGAGCTATCCAGGCTCTGGATAAGACAACTAGAGATTTTTTCCAAAACAAAAGCAGCTGCAAAGGTAAAAGCGCAACCATTTACATAAGGCTTCATGTCTTCCTGTGACAAGCAGACTCAGGATCCTGTATTGTGGTCGCTTCACAAAGAGAATGCAATTTGTTTTTGCTAAAATCTGTCATCAACCCAGTGGACGAGTTGAGCCAGCATCCCATATTGCTCTTGTGGCTGGTTATATCTCTCTCGTACTTCAAAGTCTTTAAAAGCAACCATCTGGGCCAGTTGCAGTGTGGCTCAGATGACACTTTTTAACAATGGTGAGTAACCAGCCAGTCAACCCCCATCAGACTGTGGTTCCCAAAATGCCATGCTTTCTGTATAAAGTTGCTGTAGCACAAGATGAAGAGGCCTACACAATGCAAGTTTTTCCTCATTTGGCCATTGTGGCCATTCAGAGGTTGCACTACGGTGAGCGCCACATGACTGTTCTGCAGTACCTGACACAAGCGTGGCGGCTCCACAGTCCAGACAGCGTGAAAGTCAGCGTGAAAGCGTGAAAGTCTGACAGATTAAAAGTCTGATGCTCTACCGTCTGAGCTATCCAGGCTCTGGAGCAGACAACTAGAGATTTTTTCCAAAACAAAAGCAGCTGCAAAGGTAAAAGCGCAACCATTTACATAAGGCTTCATGTCTTCCTGTGACAAGCAGACTCAGGATCCGTATTGTGGTCGCTTCACAAAGAGAATGCAATTTGTTTTTGCTAAAATCTGTCATCAACCCAGTGGACGAGTTGAGCCAGCATCCCATATTGCTCTTGTGGCTGGTTATATCTCTCTCGTACTTCAAAGTCTTTTAAAAGCAGTTGCAGTGTGGCTCAGATGACACTTTTTAACAATGGTGAGTAACCAGCCAGTCAACCCCCATCAGACTGTGGTTCCCAAAATGCCATGCTTTCTGTATAAAGTTGCTGTAGCACAAGATGAAGAGGCCTACACAATGCAAGTTTTTCCTCATTTGGCCATTGTGGCCATTCAGAGGTTGCACTACGGTGAGCGCCACATAACTGTTCGTGCGTACTAGTGTGGCTCAGATGACACTTTTTCACAATGGTGAGTAACCAGCCAGTCAACCCCCATCAGACTGTGGTTCCCAAAATGTTTCTGTATAAAGTTGCTGTAGCACAAGATGAAGAGGCCTACACAATGCAAGTTTTTCCTCATTTGGCCATTGTGGCCATTCAGAGGTTGCACTACGGTGAGCGCCACATGACTGTTCTGCAGTACCTGACACAAGCGTGGCGGCTCCACAGTCCAGACAGCGTTGGTTATTGCCGAAACCCGGGATTGAACCAGGGACCTTTAGATCTTCAGTATAACGCTCTCCCAGCTGAGCTATTTCGGCCCACACCAGGGCAAAATCGGCACTTTTCACCATTCGCCACACCACTGAGGAGACCCGACACTGACACTACTCACGTTAAAAAAAAGTCTTCCTTGCATTTGCAAGAACAAATCCTTGGTATAAGGTTTGAAAAGCACCCCTTTTCCTGCCAGTTCACCTGGAGTGTATAGTGTACAGTGTACAAAGTGCAGCAGACATTCATGGATGCACTGTTAATGAGAAGCAATTTGGTTGTGGCTTGAGTAGCCCCAGGGACGGGCAAAGATTACACCTTGTGCCTGAACAGGGACTTGAACCTTGGACCCTCAGATTAAATGTGTGATGCTGCTATGATGATACTAAGCTTATTTCATATGTTCCATTATTTTGTTTTATTTTTAACTTTTTAAGTTTGTTTGGTTCATCATTTCACCTTATTATAAAGGTCATGCCATTTCTTTTGTCAAGAAGCAGAACTATTACCTGCCCTCAGTGACCAGGCACCTGTAGAAATAAATGCCATCCATTTTCATATCCTCATGATTCTTTTTCGAATGCCATTTTCTAAAAATAATATAGCTGCAATGCACAACTTTAAGTGATCAAAAATGTGTAATTAAAATAAAGCACTGATAATAATTTTTGTATTTTTTAAACATATTGTAATTGTTTTGGCTTTTCAAAAGTGGATTTTGTGATTTGATTTTCTTATTAAAGTTTGAACATAACTTTTGATTTGCACTTAGTAAAATTAATCACGCAACATGACATAGTTCTCAAATTGTGGACATATTGCTTGTAAACGTTCATGACCGTTTCTTAAATGATGGAATTTTCTGATTTTTTTTACTTAAAGCTGTATGTTTTTTTTATAAATTCAAATTATCATCATTGTCACAGTCAATAGTTTCAATAGTTAGGTTTGTCACACCACCTAGGGCCTCCCTCTGTCATGTAACAGACCTGATCTGAGGTTCCACAGCAGAGAGTGTAGAAGCAGCTGTCAAAGGCAGAGCTGGAGGTTTCAGACACACACCAACTCAGCAGTCTCAGAGAAGCATGCTGCATGAGCAGAGCTGAGCTTCTGAGCAGGATACCATAGTGGATACTGGGAACCAGCCTGTACTGGTAAGTTCTTTTGATAAGAAAAAATCTAATTATTTTACTTTATCCTGAAATTTTAAATATAGTATCTAAAGTGCTGCAGGGGCTAAACCCTTAAATGTTTTTTAACTTTTTCAAAAAGAAATAGATAGATAGATAGATAGATAGATAGATAGATAGATAGATAGATAGATAGATAGATAGATAGATAGATAGATAGATAGATAACAGGTATCCAAATAAATGTTTTTTGGGAAAAATAATTATTATAAATTGTTGGTTCATTTAGAAATTTTACACAAGTAGTTTTCAAATTTTATTTGAAAAAACAAATAAAAAAAAATAAATA
>NC_040026.1:4727804-5000058 GCF_000972845.2 Larimichthys crocea
ATATATAATATTTTACATTTTATATTGTAAAGGAATGAACAGTGTGAGGTAAAGTCTCAAACCTTTCTTTTCTCTAACACCATGCATCAGAGCTTAACGTACGAATTGAAGACATTTCTGTGGAGATGATGGTTCTGGCTTTAATTAGTACAGCCTGTAGTAGTGATGTCATCTATTCTTTACAGGCTATGCTAATCTATGCCAGAATCAGCAATGCAATGGAAGCTGAGGATTGAACTCTGTTGGAATGGTTTTCCAATTCGTCTAGCAGCATTTAGGCGCACACTGCACTGTGTTGTCACTGAGTCAGACACTGTGATGCTCCAGTGAATTATGTAAAAGTAGGGAATACCTTTAAGCTCATTAAGGTGCTGTGACTACACTTGTTTGTATGTAAATAGTTAGTCTGTATTTGTTCATGTGCAAAAACACTGCACAAATGAGAGACTTTCATCATTCATGACTGAACATCAAGCCAGTGTGGATAGCATCTGACCCTCTACCAAGTGCTGATAATGCTGTGAGCAGTGACAAATGGTGACACTGCAATAAATTAAAGGAGAGAACATGAAAAATAACAGCAAGATAAAGATTGAAGTTGGAACTGATAGAGTAAAATTCAAGCTCTAGATGTGAAATGTTAATAATGTTTAGGATCATTAAAATGTGTATTAAAAAAACTAACCAGTTTATTGCATGGATATGTAATAACATCTAATAACATCTAATCTAATAACATAAGTTCTACTCTGTTTCACATATCTACGAGATCCAAAGCAGAAAGTTGTTCAAAAAGTTCAAAGTGTGCCTTCAAATGTAACAGTAAAAGACCTCAAACAGACATCTGATGTGAAAGCTTTCCATCGTAGCCTGGTCCAAAATAAATGAGGTGAGACTGCATGAAAGGGAGCGTATATTAGAAAAAATGCCAAAGCTAAACTGCTTTTCAATCCATCTGCTGATTGTGACATGATGCCGTCTCAATTCTGTAGAAGTTGTCTTTTTGGATCGTCTGTATGCCCTCAGGACAGTGACACAACTCTCTACTCTATGCCCATAAATGGTAATGAATCTACAAATAAAGAAATATGTTGATCTTTAGTGGTCATACATTATTATCTGACTCTGTAGAGACTTCTAGGTTATTCAGTTTAATTTAATTTATATAGCACTAAATCATAACAGAAGTTATCTCATGACACTTTCCATACAGAGCAGGTCTAGACCATAGCTACTATTTATAATATTATTTACAGAGACCCAACAATACTATGTATCTAATTACTGTGCTTATGAAGTGTGACAGCCCTATCTTCTGACCTCGGTCACCATTATGATCATCATAGTGGTCAGAATAGTGCCTGCAACATACAACTGCTCCGTATCTCAAGGAGAGAAGCCAGTGTCCCACAACAATCTGAGATTCAACACTGTCCCTACAGTGAACTCAAGACATGCTTGACCTTGTGTTACCCCACTGTGACAATTCCCTCACAATTTCCTGCTTCACAGTCTTTTTTGCAGTTCCACTGCATGACCACAGAGTAACCATAACAACCATAATAACCATAATACTCCAGTAAAAAATATATTTGAAATGAACTTTCAGTTTGTCACTGTTTATGATCTATGAAGTGCTGTGATAGTCTGGACTAATAATGCACAGAATCAGATATTCTTGGTAAACTCTTTGTGACACAACATGAAACAAAAATACACATAAGAAGATACTAAGTGTTCCTCACAAACACCAACTGTAGCTCTGTAACTACATGTGCAATCCTGCGTTGTCTAATGGCAATACTACTAATCAATCCACTAATGTAGCAAAAATGTGATACATTCATTGTTGAGAACTTTTGTCAGGTTGTGCAATATAAGGTCGAACAAACTAAATGATGGGGTCATTATGTGTTTTAAGTAAACTGTTTCACAAGCAAATACTCGATATGAAGTAAACACTTAACAGGCCAGTAGACTCTGTGCTTCTCTGTGGTCTGCTCTCTTTCCTCCTGCCAACTCAGTTCAAGTGCTGTAAACAGGGGAGTCTTAAGTGTTCTTTGCTGGACACTGTGGCTAATATTGAAATGCTCTTATCAACCCATTTGCTTACAGTTCTGTATCACTGGTGTAGCTATGTCACCAAGTTCATTATATTTGATTGTGTGATCCTTTTTTCTTCCAGATGTCCATTGGTCATCATGAACCAGACGTCCAGCTCTAATTTTGTCCACTTCCTGATCAACAGTTCTCCTGGTATGAGAGATCTGCCTAATACCACCATCAATACTGAGAACGCCACACTGTGGTCAGCACATTATAAAGTTCTGTGCATATTTTGAATTATCTTTGTAAAAGATTAAACACTAACACCAAGTAAAGCTTTTGAAATTATTTAAATTGATTTAAGCCAAACGTCAATGAGGTGAGAATTATGTGGAATTGCATGAAATTCTCATGAATAGTAACTGCAGACCCGCCAAATCTGTAATTAAATTTCATGCAGCTTTCTACAAAGTTCATAAGATACCTGATCTATGATTTGGTGCATTGAATTGTGTCTTTTTTAAAATGTTTCTTTCTCCAAATCTTCAGGTGGCTCTTACCAGGAGCCAATGTTATCTGAAGGTGTTGGGGGGTGGCTGCAGTTTAATGTCAATCATGATTCAAGGCAAGGAGGAAACTTCACTGATTCACCAGTTAACAGGACATTAATGCTGCCAGCAGATGACTTTGACCCATTAGGAGGACATACTATGTGGCAGGTAACAATCAGCTATAATTTAACCCCAAATTAACATTTCAACAGTTTTAGTTCTTTGGTGACACTTTAGCACTGAATAAGTCATCAACAACCATAGTTAACTGACATGTTTTTACATGTATAAAATATTAGTAACTGATACCTCATAGGGCTTACTAATATAGTTTTTGCCACTTAAATATGCAGATGTGAGACATGTATACTACAGGTTGAGAGCTGGCAGGGTAGCTTTGTGGGCTCACTCTGTAGATTCCAAGGCATCAGTAGCAAAGAATTTGAACTGCCAGAGAAACATTCAGCTATGCTCTTCACATGGCTGTTTCAAAGCTCCATGGAATTTATGCCTCATTTGAACCAGTGGCTTATAGTTTGTGTTCCAAGATAAACTTTTTCGATGGAAAGTTATGATACTTGTCTAAATTATTAATGACTTGAAATTTGAGTCAACCATCAAATCATCTTCATTTAAAAAACCTTTTGTTCAATAAAGTAAATATGACTGTAGTTGTTTAATGGCCAGTTAAGTTGGAGTAGGAGTATTATCTGTATAAAAGTCAGATTTCGTGTGAGTGGCAGAAATTACTTACTTTTTTATTGTTTAATGATGAACAGAAGATGACCTAGAATAGACCCTTGTGGGACACCTATAATAACCTTTACAGCACTCAATTTGTAACTTAGGCAGTCAGATAAATAATTTAATTCAATCTTCATTTAAATTTCTAACAGTAATCACTGTGCTCTGACTTGGTTTAAATCATTTATTTATATTAGAGGCCTGCTATTTTCCTATGCGTAATAGTTTTCCTTTATTGATACGAATCATTTCACCTAAATTCCAAAAAGCATATATTTCCACTCTTTATTTAATTGCATTCACTGCTCAATGGCGTTTTCAGTTTCAAGAAAAACACAAGAAACAAGATATGTCATATGGCCCAGACATCCACATTTTTGCACAGCCCAGTCTTTTAAGCAATAACACTGTTTACACTTGAGTTTCAGAACACAAACAGTAAACTAGGATTAGGTTCTGAGACTTTGAGTCATTATAGTAAAATCAGTAAGTGTATCTTACACATTGAAATGCACTTAACCACCTTCTTTGGTTCTTTCTGTGCTTTTAGGTCATCATAATTGTCTTCCTCACTGGATCACTTTCTCTTGTCACTGTTGTTGGAAACATCCTTGTGTTGGTGTCATTCAAGATCAATAAGGCACTGAAGACAGTGAATAACTACTACCTGCTTAGCCTAGCATTTGCTGACCTGATAATTGGCACACTGTCAATGAACTTGTATACCACCTACTTTATCATGAACCAGTGGGCTCTGGGGCCAGTGGTCTGTGACTTGTGGCTTGCAATAGACTACGTGGCCAGTAACGCCTCAGTTATGAACCTCCTTGTCATCAGCTTTGACAGGTAACACAACATGATTTATTGTAATTTTTCTGGATAACCACCTACCACCTACATATACTATTGGTTCTACCCTCATGATTCTACATAACATAGGACACCTGCAGATGCTGATGTGTACTAGATGATTAGTTTGTAACAAGTGTTTCTTTTGAATGGGTTAAGTATGCAAATACATTTCCGTGTAACATGATGGTGTCATGTTGAGAGCCATGGGAAATCAAGCACATCTAAAGCCCCTTGTGTAAAAATCTTTAACAAAAATAAACTGTCCATGGTACTAATACCAAAGACAATGTTGTAGATAGCAATGCACAGCACAATAACTTTAATAATTTATACAGTTGCCTTCTTTCTTTATGTGCCTATCAGGTATTTCTCTGTGACCAGACCTTTGACCTATCGGGCCAAGCGTACAACCAAACGGGCCATGACCATGATTGGATTAGCCTGGTCCATCTCTTTCATTCTCTGGGCTCCAGCCATCTTGTTCTGGCAGTACATTGAGGGTAGGCGGACAGTCCCTTCTGATCAGTGCTACATCCAGTTCCTGACTGAGCCCATCATTACATTCTGCACTGCTATTGCCGCATTCTACTTGCCAGTAACTATTATGGCCATACTATTTTGGAAGATTTATAAGGAAACAGAGAAGCGCGCTAAAGATGTGCAAGGTCTCAAGGGATCTGGGTCAGGCAATAGCAACAGCCAGACTCACAATCAAGGGAGTGCTAGTGGAAGAGCTTGTGAAGCTGTGACTATCAACCAAAGAGATTCACCAGCCATACTTAGCTCTCAAAGTTGCAGCAGCTATGAATTAAATCAGCTAGCTTCAGAGAAAAACAAAGACAATGCTGGGATACCAGGAGGAAAGGCAAGTAGAGGGAAATGTGGCACATTTTGCTTCCAATTTTCAACACTGTTGCCAGGTCATCATGCATCCAAGAGGTCCGTCAACACTACAACAACTACGTTGGGCGAGGCAAAGGAGAGCAGCTCTGATAGCTTTAACAACAATGAAGCTAGTGCCCCTGGGAATCAGGCAGGGTTGTTGGAGGAAGCTGACGATGCAACTCCACCAAAGCCTCCAACAGGTTGGGTATAAATTATATAACAAGTTGCCTTGTATGCATAATCGATCTAATCTAATCTAATCTATCTATCTATCTATCTATCTATCTATCTATCTATCTATCTATCTATCTATCTATCTATCTATCTATCTATCTATCTATCTATCTATCTATCTAGATGGTAAGAAATCTACAAAGAAAATCAGGGATGAACAACAATCGTCTATCAGAAGTCCAGAAGGGTCACAATCAAACCCTGTAACCTCATTACGTGCTGACCAATCCCCTCCAACCTTTACCATGAAAGATGCAGCAATAGCGAAACGCTTTGCATCTAAGGCCAAGACAGAGATCAGCAAGCGCGCAAATGAAAAAAAGGCGAATGAGAAGAAAGCAGCACGGACACTGAGCGCCATCCTGTTTGCCTTTGTTATGACATGGTTACCGTACAACATCATGGTGTTGGTCAACACTTTTTGTCAGGTCTGTATTCCAGAAACTCTATGGGCACTGGGCTACTGGTTGTGTTATGTTAACAGCACCGTCAATCCCATGTGCTATGCCCTGTGTAACAAGACCTTCCGGACAACATTTAGGGATATTTTGATGTGCCAGTGGAATCATAGGAAGAAAAAAACTCATTTTCATCAGGGGAAGGCTGTGACTTTCAGGAAAAAAGACCCAGTGTAGAGAGGCTAATTACTGGATGGATCTGTGTATAAACATACATTTTTCATGGTCTATATTTAGAGGTGGAATGCCGTATAAAAACCTCAAATTTACGCAGAAGATCCTGAACTGAATTTAAAAGACAAAACTAATTCTAGTCTTTCAGGAAGTTTTGCCAAGCTAGAGGAGCTAAAGAGTAGTCTTTCCATTGACATCTTGACACCTACCGACCATATATGTATTTACTATTCATGGTCCTAGAACACAACTGCTAATAATTTGGGGACCCCTAAAAACACAGTTTCCAGTAGTCAGTAAGTATTAAGTAGTATTATTAGTAGTATTAAGTCAGTATTAAGGATTTGATAGCAAGTTTAGCTTCCATTGAGATATTGCTTCCCTATCAAATATCATCATCAATTATGATGGTACAGCTTATTTGTTGAAACTGTTCTGAGAGGTGTCCATTAATCTTTATTGTGCTTTGGCTGAATTGTTTTGTGTTCTTTTGAGAGGTGTTTCTAATATTTACATAATCATCACTGATATAAATAAATGCATTAATATTCATTTTCTGCATTAGTTTTAGCTAGGTCTGCCAAATAAACCAGCAACTACAACATAAACATCTATAACATAAAAATACTCTGAATATCATTATTGAATATCTCCACCATAGGTTAGTTTAGTCTTAGTTGTGACCTTCAGTGCTGTAAACCATTAATGAGGACATTGTAGATTGCTGTTGCCGTTGTACCTTTGTTGAATATGGTGATCGTCATTATTATTCAGTTTTATAGTATCTGAATGAAGTTACTTACAGGGATGTATTGTCAACTGAAAAACTGTCTCTTATCATATCTGTAGATCTGTGTAAATACTGTAGAATTGGATAGTAATGGAATTGGAAATAATTCAACAGTGTCATGAGGGGTGCAAGTTGCCGGTGGAAAGGGAGAAAATTTGGACGTGTCATCTAACCACAATTTATAATATAGCGCACTGCAGGGGGCTTACATAGACACAGTACCCCGTTCAATACGACACAAAAATTAACATACTTTACATGAAATGATGTGTGTGTATGTGTGTTTATGAGTTCATTTCCATTGTGTTCGTGTTATCTATAAGCAGCACATCCAGAAATGCTTTTATCAAGACTGCATGATGGTCTTTTTATGAATACATTTAGTTATTTTCCTGTGTGAATGTATTGCATACTCAAAGCACCGTTGGATTTATTATGTAGTTTTCTAAGAGACGTGGTTTTGTCCAGTGCACATCATGATGGTCAACTTCAAATCAATTATGACTAAGCATTAACTAAACAGTTATAAACAAGATTTATTCTGGGAAAGTTGTGTTCCGGGTGAATGATCAGACTAAATAAATCATTTTTTCTTATCCAAATCCAAACTGTGCTCTCCCTCTATGTGTATCCTGTATCCTTTAAAGCAGCCCTGAATGTTTCATATAGCCTTGTTATTATATAATAGTTTGTTGAAAATGTTATATTCAGAGAGAGAAAGTCTTGTGCAATCAAGAAACCACAAGTGAAATAAAGCCCTTTCAGCTTTGTTGTTCTGTTGAGATTTCCTGCACCGATGATTAAGGCCCTCTGCTAATAGAGTCACGCTACTTCACTGACCAAAAGGTGGCGGTACAGTGCTAAGATAAGCCACAATGCACCAACAACGACACCAAAGAAGAATGGTAGCTAGTAAATATGGATGTAAATAACAAAAGGTTGAAAATGCTTAAAAAATCTGCTTCGCAAATATTTTATGAGGAAAACACACTGGACATGTTTGTTCAGGTTAAAGGATACACACAATGCATTTTGGTGAGTAACAGTGAATGACATGACTATAGTTTGGGCACCTTTAATGAATGTGTCCAACCTCACTCTGTACAAAACCTGCATATTTGCTTTGATGTTCACATGTATAATGAGTTGAAGAGCAATAAAATGAAATGTTTGTGTCTGAACATATAAATCCATGATTACTGAAAGTATTAAAGTATGAAGTAAAGAAACAAACATTCTGGCCTGTTGTGTTACACTATTGCAACTCTGGCTCAGTGTGTTGTAGTAATAATGGTGAAACAGTGCCACCAAGTGGCTGCTAAAATGTTAGTTGATTTTATTTTATGGTTCGACTTGTTGCTGTACATGACTTTCATGTCATATACAGTACCATCAAGATTCTAGAGGGAATTGAAGCTTTTTGTTTGTATTCAACGACAATATATATTTTTTTCTTGTTTCTACAAAAAAGAGCAGTAAGAACAACACAAGAAATATTGTTTTATCATGATCAAACATTTCCATCTACTTTGCAATACGAAAGTTGAGTCAATGTAAGTATATACTATCTGTCTAATTAAGTATCTACCAGCGATGAAATGACATAGAAAAATTACACTTTTACACAGTTTAGGTTCTTAAATTCTACGCTCTCTGGGTCTGTCCTCATACTTTCTTGATACTCTATATGCAGCATGCTGAACTTTGATTTTTCCATGTTGGATGTTGACCGTATTGTCATTATCAATTACAGCCAATTGGGCAATTTTGATCTTTGGGTTACATTTAGTATTATTCAGATTTGATCATTCCACACAGATATTTGAATGTACTCACAACTTAAGTGGTGCTTAAGTGCTTAAATTACTTAATTGTTTTGTTCTATTTTGAAAGAAGGTCTTAAAAGTAGTAATATTTCAGAAGAGGGAGAGGCAAATTGGATTTATACCCACAATTCTGTTGTCTAAGTTATTATCATATTCATTACAAAGTGTTTGCATGGAACTGATCACTTATCAGATTTTACTCACAACCTTTGAACCAAAATTGGCATATAGTGCCACTGAAATGAAATCTGGAGTGTTATACAGTAATATTAATGATTCTGGATGTCAAGAGTTTCTATATTTGTGATAGCAATGTGTTTTTGTTACACTTTAACACTAATGAAAACTGGGAATGGGGTATGAACATTTCTTGTGAATAGGATAGTTATGTTAACAACTGTCACCCCTCTGTTCCCTTGTGTCTCAGCTATTATTTCATCTGGAGGCAACTAGCAACTAGAAAATAATAAATGACGGAACCTTTGCATACAAAACATTAACTTCAAATTGAGCTGAAAACTAGTTTAAACTGATTTACCATGACATTAATCGAGCAGGCATGGAAAAGTAATCCATAAAGTGCTCAAAGAAATTGGGAAACTTGAAGATCTACATTTCCGTGACAACTGGGCAAACCCCCTCTGCTGATGAAGATCATGTGATTTGATCGAAATCTCCAGAACAGCTACTGAGGGGAGCTTGTGGTGAGATTGTTTTTTTTTAAATTTATCTTAAAAGTAGATAGGCTAGTGTTTTTCAATAGAAATTAGAATGAAAAATCTGTGAACATTGAGCGTTAAATACTTAAAACTCTTGTTGAAGGACCTATTTTGTAAAGAATCAAATGTCTCACCTATCGTTCTGTGTGAAGAAAAAGTATTTGTGTGTATTGAACCTTTTTGGGCTTTCGAGAGCCAATATCCTGCAGTGACGGAAAGCTGCATAAGAGGTCCCTTTATCAGAGCCAAGCCCACACTTAGCAGTATGGGTAATGTAGGCAGCTCTGCACAGGATAGTCTACATTTCTATCCCCACCGCCAGTCCCGGCATCTTTATTCCTCTCAGGTCTTTTTAGTCTTTTTTTCCAGCAGCCTTGGCTCTGTGTCCCCATCCCAGTTGCTCTCCATCTCTCTCAGTCTGCCTCCCTGTCAGATCTCCACTGAGAATGCAGTGCCTGCGTCAGTCCTTTCAGCAGATGGAGAAGAGGAGGAGGAGGGGGAGGGTAAGACAGGAAGAAAAGGGGGAGGAGAAAACAGGCGCTGTATCCCTCTCTTGCATCAGCGTCAACATCACTGCCACGCCAGCTTTCGTCACCGGAAAACAACGAGGAAGATCATCACACAACAGAGCTGAAAAAAAGAAACACCATCAGCAGCCGCTCCTCCTCCTCCTCCACCACCAGACGTGCATCCACAGATTAGGCAGAAAACGGTTCTACCTTCCCCGTGCACAGGCATCTTAAAGCTCCCCCAGGCAGGAGGAGCTCTCCCAGACATGACCTGAGAGGAGAGGCAGGAAGCCATCAGACGCTCTCCATCAACATGGGCAACCAAGAGGCTAAGCAAAGAAAAGCTGCAGCAGCATCGGGTAATGGAAGCTACCCTTCACTGGATGAAGGATGGAGAGAGGGAGGAGGGGACACAGCAAAAAAGGGAGGAAAGAAACAGGGTAAGCATGGAGGTAAAGGAGCAGGCAGCAGTGGAGGAGGAGGAGGAGGAGGAGGAGGGGGGATGCATGGCACAGCACCAGGAAAAAAGAAAAACAAATCTGAGTCCAAGTCCTCTGTCTTCTCTATCCGGAAGAGAAAGGGTAACCTGAAAGGGAAAGGAGACATATGTTCGTCAGTAACAGGCTCAAAGGAGGACGTTTTAGCATCTCAACATGACGAACTGGACAGCACAAAAACACCTGAAATGTCTGCAGATGAGCTCGGACAGTCAGACACAGAGGCTGCTTTCCCTGAAAAGAAAAAGAAAGTGGAGCAAGGGAAGAAGGAAGTACATGGAGGAGAGAAGAAGCAGGAGATGCAACGAAAAGCCTCGACAGCAGCAACATCTCCCACAGAGGATGGAGGGCAAAAAGGGGGGAGCTCGGGGTCGGACACAGATATCTACAGCTTCCACTCAGCAGCTGACCATGAGGATTTGCTAGCAGACATCCAGCTCGCTATAAGGCTCCAGCACCAGCAGCATGGGGGGGTTACCTCAATTGTGGAAGCACAGAACGGGGGAGAAAAGGATTTGAGCTGGGCAGGAGGAGAGGGGAGGAGGAAGCAGAGTAATGGGGTACTTAAATTAAGTCCTCCGGAGGTAGTTGACCTGACCCCAGAGTTAGAACTGGGCTCTGATGCCCTGTCATTCCTAGAGACAGGACCTCTATCTGACTCTGTCAAACACATGGACCCACCACCAACACTACACATCCCCTTCCACACAGAGGTGCATGAGAGGAGGGAGGAGGAGGAGAAGGAGAAGGAGGAGGTGGAGCATCTGCAGCTAAATGGGAAGGGGCAGAGGGAGAGGGAGAGGGAGAGAGAAGCCCCTCTTTGTGCTGCCACAGGCACAAAAGACCAGCATGCTTGGCTGCAGCAGCCCCCTCATACAACCGTCACCATAGCTACTGCTGGGGGGGTAGCAGTCAGCCCGGTTACCATGACAACCGGTGGTAACAGCTTCCCTGATCTCACATTTGACAGTAATGGGGAAGCCCCAGGGGAGAAGGAAGAAGCAAGAGCTGAAACCCAGCAGGAGGATGAGAGGGAGCCCGAGGTGGATGTGGATCTGAGTCCAGAGCCCGCAGACAGCCACAACAAAAGTCCCGAACCCACTGAAGGACTGAGCTCAGGGAACGTGTTTGAAGAAGGTGAGGGTCAGATGGGCTCGGGTACCAGCGCAGATTCCCTTGAGGACTGCCTGAGTGCTGGATCTGAATCTAACCACTCTGCTGCTACAGCCAGCACCAGTGCCTCCCCCTCCCATCAGCAGTGCAGGAGGAGCAGTGTGTGCTTCACCCCGCTGCCTCCCCAGGAGAGCCCCACGCTGGCCAAACGACTCCTCAGGTCCAACCACTCATCCACCTCTTCCAGTCCCATGGTGAAACCCTACCCTCCCATCTTCCCCTCCTACATCAAGACCACCACCAGACAGCTCAGCTCCCCAGGACAGTCCCCAGCCCTATCCCCCTCCCACAGCCCCCTGTCCCCGCGCAGAGCCCACCATCATCTCCACAGGTATCTGTGGTGTTACATGTTAATTATAATTTTAGAACGTTTGTTTTACATTTGACATGACGGTATGCTTCCTGGTTTTAACTGTCATTAGGTAATGCAAATCAGGGTTGCAGATAAAGTGTTCATTTGTTAGATCATTAAAGGATCACTCAAGTTTAGAAAAATTTGGGCTTTTATTTAAATCATATTGGGCATCATTTCTGTTGTTAAATGCTCACAGTGTTGAGGTCTGAGAATGTGTTGTGTTGCTAGTCAGAGAGGGCAAGAAGCATGAGGCGTGTGATGATCAGACAGGTTGTAAACAAACCCACAGGTTAGTCAAACTCCACACACACCAGCTTCCTTAATAATGAGGGATTGTCAGCAACATTTTAGGTGAATTTGGGGTTTTCCCTCCAAATAAAGTGATTGAGATAATCTGGTAGCAAAGATGCATGTTTCCAGATCTCAGCAATTACGATTGAGTGGGTATAATGCTATTTATTACTGACAGAAATAATGCCCAAAGCTATGAAAATAAAACCAAAATGTAATAAACTGCAACTGATCATTCACTAATCAGTGCATTCCAATTTCACACTCAACATATGCAGTTAAAAAAAAGCACTGCCAGTTTTACCATCCAAATGGACAAAAGCAGGTCATATTTTTTGGTCCATCAGTTTCACTGCTACTG
Source organism: Larimichthys crocea (assembly GCF_000972845.2). Lineage (NCBI taxonomy): Eukaryota > Metazoa > Chordata > Actinopteri > Sciaenidae > Larimichthys > Larimichthys crocea. Next base: position 4,740,270 of record NC_040026.1, read on the forward strand.
ACAGATCGGCTGTAGCTAGTTAGCTACATAACATTAGCTTTAGTGACTTGAAAGCTCAATCACTGTCTGGCTTATCTGGAAATCAGAATCCTGTCAAAGGGTCTTAAATATGTTTTTGATCATCCATGGAAAGCTATGTTATTTAAGTTAGTTACTCTGTATATTATACAGTACTGTGAGAAAACATTCACCATTGAGAAGTATATTATAAAGCAACAGAGAAATCTGATATGCTTTATTGTCAATATTCTGAAGCAGTGTTTCACACTTGAGGAATCAATTGGTCATGGCAAATCTGATCAAATACTCAGATATGATATAGTGCCAATTGGGACCAGTGTTACACTGGTTTTCAGGCAACAGGTGATCAGTGCTTTTTCTAATATCATCTGTAACCCAACAAAACATTGCATGTAAACAAACTCACTGTTTAACTTTTTGGAAGGTGTTTTAAAGACAGGGGGCATGCTCTGAGAAATGAAAGCAGTAATGTCACATATTTTGTCTGCAAAGGTAATTATAGTTCATCCATCTACTGCAGGCATTTCTCCAAAGCATGTGATGTTTCAGATTACAACTCCTGTTTTTTTTTCTAAATCCAGACCACCATTTGTTTTTTTACAAATCTCTATAAAGTATTAAAGTAAACTTCCAAGGACAGAACATCACTGTGATATGCATTCATCGAGCAGGATGTCTGAGCTTGTTCTTTTCCACACGTTGTATGAAAATGCAATGCAGACTTTTCAAACCCCTTCCAGTTGCATTAATAAGCAATAAAAACAATGATGTTTCCTAAACGTTGCTTTTCATACATGTGTAAATTCAAACTATTGGCTGCCAGAAAGATACAAAAACAAAAACATCACATTTGAAACATCACAGCATCCTTTGAAAAATAGTCTGCATTAAAAGTACATGGTTAATGCACAAACACTGGTTTAGATCATTGTAGTATGACCTATGTTAGTATTTGTATGTATGATCTACTTTCAAAGTGAAGCTAACTAAAAATGTGAATGCTGACAGAACGATGGCTGAGGGTCACCAAGTCCGTAGGCAGCGCTCTCGAAGCCTTGCTGGGCCTCTCAGTCGATCGGCCGACTGGACGGAGGAGCTCGAGAGGAGGATGAGGAGCCGAGAGGAGGATGGAGGAGGCTCTGGAGGTTCGGGAGAGTATCTGATGGGATACAGAGGAGGAGGCAGCCAGCCCATCTGTGGAACCAGAAGATCCTCCTGTGGACAGATGTCTACCTGTGGCTTTCAGGACGTCTTCACAGGTCGGTACAGAACAGTCTCAACAGTCTCAAATTACAACAAGTGAGCATTAATGGCTCTGACCTGATTCTGAATCTTGAGGTGAGCAGCTAGAAGACAACACCAGTGGCCTCTGGCAGAATGTATACAAAGTATAGTCTCAGCTATGCCACCTCAATAGTTTTGGAGAAGTTGAATAATCTCCTGTAGATAAAATGTGTGCTTAGAGTAAGCTTGGTCAGTGAAAACAGTTAAATGAGGTCAATAAAAGATCGATACATGGCAGGCGTGACTCTGTCCACATTAAAAGCATTTAGTTAATTCTCTAAAAATAGATGTTGTTGAGCTTTGGCATACTGTAGCATTTGTGTTCAGCAGTTTGTCATCAATAAATGCATGAAGGTATTTTTAGCTAGAGATGAGTTCAGTCTTTTTTCATTGATCTTTGTCTGTCTTGTCTGTCTGAACCAGGATTTACAGAAATCAACGACTCGGTGAGCTTACACATTTGTATTTCTGAATGAAAGCATTCAATTCAGGTGATTCTGATCTTTTATGCCAGGGCTACAAGGTTGAAACAGATTGTCCTTTGGCGTCAGAAGAGGGGACGTATTTATATTCACATGAGAAACCAGATTACTGTATATAACCACGGAAGGAGAGATTCAAAGAACACATGAACTGAATGGTCTGTTACTCTAAAATTCCAGTTGATCTGTAATCAGATAGCTCTATCACTCTATCATACTGTTGTCACAGGATACATTATTCAGAAGTGAGATGATTTCTGGAAAACTTCACAGATTTTGTGTTTCCATGTGTTTGGGAGTACTTCTGTAAAAGTTGTATAGAATCTATAATGTCTCAAGAGGGAGTTGTGTCAAGTCTGATAACTGATGTCACCAGGCTGCTACTCATCTCTGCTTGTGGCTTGAGGCTTTGAGGCATATCTAAATCTCAAACAAAGTGATGACTTTTGAGTTGCATCATGGATAATGTATTATACACCAGGTTTTGTCAAGGAAGAAGAATGTGTGGACTAAAAAAAGTCAATTGTTAGTTATACTTCATTGCCATGATAAATCACTGTTATATATAAGAAGCCAGGCCACAAAAACAAAAAAAGACTGTGGAAACAATGCATCCATTATCTGTAACTGCTTATCCTCACTAGGGTCGCAGGGAGGCTGGAGCCTATCCCAGCTGACAATGACCTGTAAGTGCATGTTTTTGGACAGTGGGAGGAACCCAGAGAGACCTTCAAACTCCACACAGAAAGGTTCGAACCAGGAACCTTCTTGCTATGAGTCGACAGTGCTGACCATTGCACCATCATGCCGCCCGCAGTAACTTTTATATATAAAAATATTTGTTCTTAAGGTGGGCGGCAGTAGTATATCACAGCATGGTTATGCCACATTTGAGTCAAAAAATTTTGCATTTGCAAGAACAATACTTAAGATATTATTATAATTATAAGAATTCTAATTATCAATTGAAGTCCCTGTAAAGGAAGTATAAATGTGTGTTCTGAGTTTGTCAGACCAAAGAAGAAATGTAATAATTTGTTATTAACTACCCAGACAAATTTGAATGATTAAAAATATCATCAAGTTTATGAAATTAGATGTCAAAATCAGGTAAAAAGGAATTCTCAGCTCCAGGACTGTGGGGGCGTGTCCGCTGAATGTGCTGAAGCCACGCCTGCTTGTGGGCGCAGTCAAGCAGCCATTTTGAAGCGACTGAAACGTGTCAGATGAGTTCAGAAAATGACATGACTAACTTTGAAACACTCTGAGTGAGATGAATTAATCTCTATCTCTCTGCTCAGGGTGGCCTCAGCGTGTCAGACTTTAACTGCCCCTTCGTTTGTTTCTATCTGCAGGATATCTCTTGTTTTTCTGTCACTTTGTATTGAGTGTTTTCATCAGACTGAAGGTGATGATTGAATGGTTATATGAGGTGCCTTAACTAAAAGCTGTTTCCTCACTGAGCCAAGAACCCAGCGGCTGTGGCTCGGAGGTAGAGCCACCAATCAGATGATTGGCAGTTCGATCCCCGGCTCAGTCTGCATGTCGTGACCTTGGGCAGGATACTGAACCCCAAATTGCTCCTGAAGGCTGTGCCATCACTGTGTGAATGTGTATGAATGGTTAGCTCCTCAAACTGATGAGCAGTTGGCACCTTGCATGGCAGCCAATGCCATCAGAGTATGAATGTGTGTGAATGGGTGAATGAGATATGTACTGTAAAAGCACTGAGTTGTCAGAAGACTAGAAAGGTGCTATATAAGTACAGTTCATTTACATATCCTGCTCTCTGCTGGACTGTTACAGTGCGCAACCATTGTTTCTGCTTCTCACAGCAGTATGTTTTATGGTATGTTGAATATTATGTCTCTGTTCCATGAAGTACATGATGTGCTGTGATGTGCTATTGCACTGTTACACATTGGTGAGGTATGTATGTGTTTGTGCTTGTGGGTAGCGTTACGTCTATGGTAGCAAAAGTCTCAGAGAGGCCTTAAAAACAAAACATTAGTTACATAATAGCTCCAGGTTTAGTCTGTAGGGTCCGCCCCACGCTTCACTGCGAATCCCTCTAAGCTGTGGGCCACACTGGTTCCTTCAACTATTTTTGAGCCAACTGTTCACTTTCAGTCCAACTTATACCCAAGGTGAGACTCTTTTAAGTCTCTTATGTATGAGATATTCATCAACTCCTGTGGGAAATATCTGTCTCTAGGAATGAATGCTTTGCTTTTATGTTTGTAGACTCTATAAGATTATTTTTTGTTAGCTCCTTAAAAACCCTGAAAAGAGAAAGATAGCTGTTTTTTTCCTTCCAAAGGTCTGAAGTCTTCTGAAAATAAGTTGCTAGAATCCAAAAGTGAGGCAGCCTACCTGAAGCTGGATGTTTTCCTCTTTGAGGTGGTTGGATCTCCAATTTCCTCTGTGACCCTTTGCAGCATCTCTTCCATCTCTATTTAAACTATCACAGAGTTTAAACAGCTCGTTTCTGAACTGTATCACTCTTTCTGAGAGCTCTTTCCTTTCTCTTTCTGGTTCTTTCTGCCAGCTGCTTTCTCAAGTCCATGTTCATGTGAGTATTAGTCTGAGCCTGGCCATGCTGATCTGCTTGTCCTTTTCATTGAGGAGCTTTTTAAAGTGGCTGAATTCTGCTCACCGCCTCTCTTTTTTGCTCTTCAACACACTCTTTCCATTCGCCAACAGAAGCTTGTCCTCTCCCTTTCCTCTTTCTGAGTGTAGAGAATCTGATGAAGTGAGGTGATTTACTCATCTCTCTTTTTCTTATCCTCTTCTGCACTTTTTAATCAACCCTCTGCAGGCAACTAGCAGCATCATATCTTTTCTCCAGAGCAGAAGAGAACTGATGTCTACGTCCATCCTCTTCTGTATGTCCTTCTTTTCATCCAGAAGCTGCTGTCACATCTCCAACATTCCATCTCCTTCCGGACCATGATCTTTCTATTCATTCCCCTGCTAAACTGGTGTGCAGACTGAGCAAAGAGATATCCTATTCATATCACAGAGTAGTAAATCTGTTAAGCCTATTTTTCTTTACATGAGAACAGTGTTCTGGTTTGAATGCTAAGTCCAAATCAGTCTGAATCCTTTATTTATCATATATGAATACAAACACTGTATATCTGACATACAGTGTGTCTCCTGGTTTGGCGATGGTATTGAAAATGATCCAAGATCAAATAAATGAACATAGATTTTCGAACATATATCTGACATATATCTGATTTTCTGGGTTCTTGGCTCAGTGAACTTAGTTATGTAGACAGAATAGATTTGTCAATTATTACATCATTATTACATTACAACAGGCCAAACATTCCTCTGGGCTGTCAATCATTAAGCTGAAAGACCTGGATCAGATTGGATGATCATAATTGTTTGACAGTAAAAATAAATAATCAAAGCCTGAAGAAATCCTTCATTGGATAGTGGCATTTACTTTATTGATTAGTGATATTTATTTTGGATTATATACATCATTATACTTGTTCCCAAAATAAGGCTTTTAGAGTGGACTGTTTAGAGCCACAGCTGAGCTCAGCCCAGCCATGCAAAGCCACTTACTCTCTACAGGCTACATTGATTTCAGTTGATGTGATTGTCAATAGTAGCCCACAGAAACATACTGATGAATTTTGCATGTTCAAAAATCAAAAGTATTGTTTTAAATATGACAGTATGTGTAAAGTATGAAGAGAGTGCAGACATAAATATGCACACATGGACAAACAGAAAATCAAAAAATCTGATTCACAGTCAGTCTGCAAGTTGACAAGAGTAATCAGCTTTATGCTAACAATGAAAACAATGTGTGTCCCCACCAGGATCTTCAGGTTGTTTTCTCTTAACTGAAAGTGCAACATCACCCGAGTAGTCTCAGTGCACAAACATCACATCATCACAATCATTACTATTAAAAATTTCATCGTTAACTTTTAAGCTTCATTTTTGGGTGTGAAAAACACTGGCAGGTAGAAGGCAAGAAAATGCGTCACGCCTCATTCGTACAATGTTTTAGAAATCAAGATGCTGGTAAACCACAGAACAGAGCTAACCAACACTGTAAAGCAGATGTAGATCAGCGTCTTGTGTGCAAAGTGAAATTACCATTACCAAAGGCTCCTGGACCACAGTGTCCACTCTTGAGTGAGTCATTGTGGTCTATAGGCAGGTTTCAAGTTGTCTCAGTGTCAGGAAGCTTTGTTTAGCTAATGTAGATTTAGCAGTGTGGTTACATGTAGTAATATGTTCCGTTTCAGTGCTTTTCTTCGAAATAATATGTAGATTGTGTTTTATCCTGGTGTAAAGGTTACACCTTTGCATGGTACAGTCAGACCAGCAAACCTCCTCTTTGCACACCTCTTACTGATCACTGATTATTTGCAGATTTTAGCTTCAGTGTGTGTCAAAAAGTCAATTTGGACAATATCAAATCAAATCAAATCAAATCAAATTTTATTTGTGTAGCCCAAAGTCACAAAGTACATTTGCCTCGGAGGGCTTTACAATCTGTACAGGGAGTGACACCCTCTGTCCTTAGACCCTCGGTCCAAGTGAGGAATACCATACCAATGTGGTGTGTGCAATGAACAGAACTAACCCTTAAACAGTACATGTGCCACAATATCTCCGTTGGATTTCGGATAATTTCAGCATACTGGTTTTCATTCCATCTGTAAACTGTTTGGCAGCTGTCAAACATCTCTGCTCTGTATCTGTACGGAGTGTTCTAAGAGCAGTGGTAACCACAGTACATCAAGAAGCAAATTTGATAAAGCAAATAAAGCAACTTTATTGAATAGTCAATTTTATTTAAGTACTTGTTCTATAAGTTCTCACATAAGTCTTATAAGCTTTGTTCTCATCACTTTCTGTCCAGGTCGAACTCTCCTGGAAAAGCTGTTCTTGCAGCAGCAGCAGGAGGAGCCAGAGGAGGCTGAGAGGCTCTGCTCCAGGATCTTGGCCATGGGTCTCCTGCTGCCTTTCACCGACTGCTTCAGAGAACAGCTGGGAGGCAGCACTGCCCACATCACCTCCACAGCACCATCCAAGTTTGATGTATGTAGTCCAACTCTAATTTCCCCCAACTTTGTTTAGGTTAGGTTATGTTTGTTGTTGGTGACAGGGGATTTGTGTGAAAACCTGTATTGGTATTTTAAACATTGCATTTTAATTACATGTTAATAATCTTAATAAATTAATTTGTAAAGTCACCTTTTCATATAATACAGCTTTAATGTAAATTTGCAAATCATCTTTTAGTTTGTTGTGAACTTCGTCCACCCTTTTGTTTGTATTGTCAACTGTAAATGTGTTGTGGCAGAGCTGACCCCACAGGGGCATCAATCAGCTTCGATCTTTGTCTTGGTCAGTGGTGGTTGTGGGCGTTGCAAGACCACAAACAAATATATGCATTTGGAAGAAGCATGGTGGTCCAAAAGCAACTAAGTCCAATTAACTGTAAAGTGATGTGGGATGTGATGTGCTGAGATATTTATTATACATTTTATAATCTCACTTGCGTTTGTCATTTGTCAAAATCAGTGTCCAGATTTGGTTTCCATACCTGTAAGACTTTTTTTTACCATGCACATTGATCAATTGTGAAACATCAATATAATGTATATTAGTGCCATCTCTGGCCCTAATCCACTGTTTTGCTTTCATGGTGTCATGGAATGAGTGAAGTTTTGTTTCTCCAGCATGACCAGCTGTATACATGGGCAGCAGTCAATCAGCCAACTCAAGCCCTGGATTCTCTTGAGGGGAAACTTCCAGGGCAGCTGAAGGGCCCCTGGCCTCCAGCCAGGCCAGGTGCAGACAGTAGGACTGGACTCAAATCCACAGAGGCAGGTAAGAACATGGTTGACATGGCTGATAATACAGCAGGTCTCTTATTCGTATTTGTTGTCATAAAATAATTGGTAGATTTCTGACTTGATGAAACATCAATGTTCTTCAGAGTGCTTCTATTGATACAATTTTTTGACAAATTTTGTCTTGTCCCCACTGTTCATGTAGACATGTCCTCACTGTTGCAAAATAACTAGTGTCCTTGTAGGAACCTGAGTTTTATTTTTGAGTCAGTACAATTCACCACCCTTTAACTTCACCAATCATCCTGTTGTATCTCATTTGTTTAAAGAAGTGTACAAATGTTTTGTGGTTTTATGAGAAGTTAAGTACTGTAACTGTTTCTTGATGAACAACAGCTGATCCATTTCCCAAAGTTCTGAACTATTATAATCAACAGGAGGTAGACAATCTTTACAACAGTCTTTTATTCACATTGTAAAAAATGGCCAAAACATGACAGTAAAATGCCATGGCCAGTAGAATATGAAAGAAAACAACTGTAAGTTAAGTTAAGTAACATCACAATAGAAAAAGTTATACCGTGTTTATTACTGTCAAATTCTGGCAACCACAACTGCTACATAAACATGCTACACACAACAGATTTCTACCATAAAAACAACTGTTTGTTTTTAAATGTGCAGTGTTGTTCAGAGTGGACATATCCTGAATACTTGTGTCTTGAATGCACATCTGGAAATACTTGTCACAAGTCATAAATTTTAGTGTTTCCTATAATAAATGTCTTTTTTAAAACTGAAAACTATGATAGCATGTACGGTCCAAAACATTCTTCACCACATAAATATATTCAGTTAATAACACAGATAAGATTCCGTGGTGGTTTTTGCTTTTTACTCTGTCTGTTTCTGGGATTTACAACATGTATTGTCATGTTGTGTTTTGACTCTGACCTTTGTTTCTTTTTTTCCCCTCTTCATTTGAATGGGGTTCCTCCATCTTCATGCTTTCGCATTTTTAGAGGACAATCAAGGTGAGTGATATTTTCTGTACATTGTGAGTTGTATTTCTGTGTTGACCCAAAGAGGCAATTTGCAACTTTAGCAGACTGATGTTGTTGTTAGGCCCCAGGCGAAGATTTGTCTGCCTGTCTAATAATGTCAGAACTTTAAATAAACCTGCCACTCCATGGTGGGTGGAGTGTCCTAGCTGGTGATGCATAAAAATGCAGACCTGGTCACAAAGTATAATATCAGTTTCCACTTTGGCCTGTAACTTGAACTCTAACTGTCGTAGCACAATTGCAGATGACCTGAACTGTTTCAGTGGCTTTTGGTTGGTAAAGATGCCCACACAGCCTTCTCCAGGATCATATGGAGCTCTTTTACATTTTAAGTAGTCAACTAAACAAAAAGATCCAGCTACACATTCTGTGGTGTACAATTTGCTGCACATGCATTATTCTGCTGTGTTTTCAACATTAAGTAAGGACACAACAGTGACAACGATTTCAGGGTTTCAAATTCAATAAAACTTTAATGGGACAGAAAGTGAGTTGTTCAGCAGGTTTGGAGTGCTGAATATGCAAAATACATCACTCATGTATACTCATGTTTTCATTCACAATTAGCTTCAGTACTATTGAGTTGTATTGTTTTCATCATATTTTTGATTTGTTTCATCTAACGTTTATAACTGTCACTATACCACAACACAAATGAAAGAGGCTCCCTCAGTGAAATAACTCAGCAAAATCCCATACTGCATGTTTCAAACCACAAAATAACAAAATAGTTTCTACTCTTGTTTTTTGTGAATGCTCAGCCACTCTCTCTTTCAGTAGAACATGTGACATCTGCAAGTGCAGTATAATGATGTCCTACTCTCTGTCCTGTTTCATTTATCAATAAATAAAACATATTGAGATTAGTATTTCAGATTATCACTACATGGTTATTTGTTGAAAGCACAGTAAAGTATGAATATACCCTGGTTTTAATACTTCTACATTGGAACAAAATGATTCATATTTTATATCATATTTCAAGCCAAATGATTTCAGTACAGGTATTTAAAATGTTATCTGCATCACAATAAACATAAATCTAGTCAAGATGTTAGGTCTGGAAAAACATAAACAAAGGAGTAACATGGTTTTAAAGAGTAACTTAACATCCCTTGGAAAAACTTGTTTTTGCTGCCCTCCGGTGATTTAACTTCTCACCCTGTTGCAGTGACACACAGATAGACAGGATGCTGTAACATCACTGATTAGTGTGGCTATAGGTGTAACAAAGACAAAGCGAAACACTGCTGTTCAACCTGGTGTTAGGTCATGAAAGACCATCTACAGCTAACTGGCTCAAGCAGATGTTTAAACACCCAAGATTGGATTAAAAAAGTGATGATGATGTTGTCCTTCTGGCTGTTGGCTATATCATAGCCATACCCATCAGTCAATCACAATGTAACATCAGACCTAACTGCGGTGTATCCTGTATGTAATGTAAGTTTGATCAGTCTGTGTAACTTCATAATCATATGTTCACAGTTAACTTTAGGAGACTTAAAAGTTTCATGCAAAGTATGTCTGTTGTACTGTGTTGTGCTGACCTGCTGATGTATGTTTGTTCAGAACACCATGCAGCCATCTTGGGTTTGAAGCAACAACAGGAGGAGAACCAAGAGGTCAGTCCGTTTCATTTTCTCTACTTCAAGCCTGAGGCTGAAATTATTCTTAGCAAAATGTCTGTACTATACAGAGCACATCCCAAGTTCATTCTCATTCAGTGTTGTGCAAAAGTTTGTACAACCTTGGACACACTGTAGTGTGGAATGCAAGGGTCAGTTAGAAGTGGCTTGAGCAATACTTTTTCTAAGAATGAGAGCCAGTGACCAAAGTCTGGCCTGTCCTCTGCCTGAGAAACTGAAGCTGAATTATTTTATTTAAAGAGAAAGTGAAAACTCAATTTTAGGGGAAAACATATCTGCACTGGTCTCCGTAGGATTTTCCATAGACTGTGTAAAACCTGGTGGTAGTCTTCATGGCGTCACCCACAGGTTTTAGTATGGTGGCTCTGGTTATCACCATCTTAACAGTCCTGTCTCTGCTACTTCACGGCTAATCTAAAAGTGTGAGCTCAGGCAGGCTGAATGAAGCCTGGTTGCACAAATACGCTGCATGTAATGGCACCCACATGTCAATCATATCAGCCATGCTGTTAATTCTGCATAACTTTAAGCCTTAATATCATGTGAACAGGTGAGTTGTATATAAATTCACCCTCAGTACAGTTGTCATGAACGGGGAAATTAGCTACAGAGACCAAAACAGTTTTTTGTACCAGGCTGTAAACATGTTTATTTCTGCTGTGAAGTTGAAGTTGAAGTTCGGTCTTTTCTGACCACATCCAACATCACATAGCTTGGTAGATAGTAGTACAGTTATTCCACAATTACCCCAGCTCTCACAAACCTACTCTAGTTGTATTTTGTGTTTGGTCCCATTGGCTCATTGTTTATGTCTGTGATCTGACCTCATGCTCACGAAATGATTTCTGTCTGATCTACAGGAGGAATGTGTCCTTCCTTCAACAAAACTGAAGGAAAAACACGTTAACGTCATCCAACAGCTGGAACAAACCATAGAAGACCTCAGGACTAAGATTGCTGAGCTGGAGCGGCAGCCCCCTCTGCTGGACAGAGACAGTATGAAACCCACCACCTCCACCACAGACAGGGAGTGTGGAGGAGACGAGAGCCTGCTGAGGGTCGTGTGTGATGCCCACCTGCAGACTGAAGCAGCCGCCGCTCTGGGCTGCCTGGAGGCCAAGTCTGTGCAGACTTCACCCATGGATGACAGCTTTAAGTTCAAAGTGCCTTGTAGTGAGCCGGGTGGAGCGAACGGCTTCCTGCAGCCTCCACCCAGGCAGGATGGCTTCCAGTGTTCATGTCAGCAGCAGCCTCCTCCACCCCCTCCTCCACCTCCCCTTCCAGGAAGAGCAGTATCTGTTCATCCTTTACCAGGACAGACTGTGGCACCTCCTCCTCCACCACCTCCTCCTCCACCATTACCGGGAGGCTCAATGCCAGCTCCTCCACCTCCACCACCATTACCTCCTGGTTCAGCAGTTCCTCCACCCCCACCTCCTCCTCCTCCGCTTCCTTGTGGCCTTGCTCCACCGCCACCTCCTCCTCCACTTCCTGGTGGCCTTGCTCCACCTCCACCTCCACCTCCTCCTCCACTTCCCGGTGGTTTTGCTCCACCCCCACCTCCTCCTCCCCCTCCTCCTCTCCCTGGCGGCATTGCTCCACCTCCTCCTCCATTACCAGGAATAGGAGGCCCACCTCCTCCACCACCACCCCCAGGCTGTGGACCTCCTCCCCCCCCTCCTCCACCAGGAGCCATCTGTGTTCCTCCAGCTCTTCCAGGGGCTCTGGGCTCCTTGCCTCCTCCTCTACCATTGGGGCTGTATGCTTTGGGTCTGACCCAGGAGAAACCACCAAGGAAGGCTGTTGTGGAGCCTCCCAGACCGATGAAGCCCCTCTACTGGACCAGGATCCAGCTGCACTCCAAAAAGTAAAGGCGGTGTAAAGATGATGCTGCAGATGCAGACACAGATGATGCCTGGCACTATTCCATGTTTTTCTTATCAACAAGTCTCCTGTGTCTCCAAAGAGACAATGTTTTTGTCTGATATAAATCTTCACCTCACAAATATATAATTTCATTTTTACTGAGGCTTAGTTATTTCCAAACAGTTGGCTACTGTAGCTTTTAGCAAACAGGAGGAAATCGTGTATTTGTTTTTTTCAGTAGTGGATCTATCCCATTTGTTGCTCTAGTGAGTATTTGGCACCAGGATGGTGTATGTGTGAGTGAGTCAAAGTAAACTATAGTGTGTGTGTTCATGGTGATGAAGTAACAAGTTACAAAGTGTGGCTCACTGATGTGTTTTTAATAGTTCAGATGAATAAGATATATGAGACTTCATTCATTCATTCATAGTTGGTTTGGGTCTGCACAAAGTGAGTCACGTTTAACTCTGATATCTCCCATTTCAGAGCCTCTTACCTGCACATGAACTCACTCCCAATCTCACATTAACATATTCAGTATTTTCAGCAGTAGGCTTTTTTAAATGAGTCTGCATCCTTTACTGAATTTAAACTGTCCAACAATAAGATGAAGTAACTTTCATCAAGAATTTACAGAAATGATCTAGAACATGTTGGGCCATGATGTGAACCATGTGTTATCTGAGGGAGGAAAATATCCAAATCGTGTACATTGTTTAAAAGACAGAGCAAAAGAGATTGTGAGTGTGTTTTCTCATAACAGAAGGCTGAAGGCTTTGCTACAGTCTGTGATCAGATTTCCTGCAAATTATTGAACCAAACACATTCACACTTCATATGAATCTATGCAAAATTGTCACAAAATTCAGAGGCCGGTAAGACCTAGGGGCATTATCAAAGTTTACTGCTGAAAACCTACCATCTGCACTCTTGTGTGTCTCTCAGGGAGGTTTCTTCTTCGTTGGTGTGGGAGAATATTGAGGAGCCTGACGTGGACTTTGAGGAGTTTGTAGAGTTGTTCTCCAAAACAGCTGTGAAGGAGAAGAAGCAGCCGCTCTCTGACACCATCACCAAGTCCAAGGCCAAACAGGTCTGTCATCGTCCTCATCACTCAATTCTAAGTTTTGATAACTGAGTTTAAATAATGATCTCAATCCTACTTCCATCAGATATAAAATTCATATCATACATAGGTGACTGTATAATTTTGTCCATAATCATTTATGACATGACTGTGCAGTATTTTCACCTGTAAGCTCTATAATTCTACATTTAAAATGAACAGCTATTGAATATTCCTGTGGACAATCATGATCCACAGAGGATGTATTTGTCCATCCTACACTTTAACATTGTGGAAGTATCTTATCTTACCAACTTTGATTAGTTTAAAAGCCATTTTTACAGTTACAGCTTCATCTTTATAATATACTTCATCATATCAGTGAAAATGCAGCAGAAAGCAGCTGCTGCATCTGAGCTTCTGAATGTAACCTCATATCTGTGTGTCTTACAGGTCATGAAGCTCCTGAACAACAAGCGTTCTCAGGCAGTGGGAATACTCATGTCCTCCCTGCATCTTGACATGAAAGATATCCAGCATGGTGAGTCCATCGGTTTATGAGCTTTAGTACACCGCATTTACAAACCATGAATATATGAATATAAATGAGTGATTAGTGGATGGATATTCATATAGTCATGACAAAAACCTTTGCAAATAAAAGTCAATAAAAGCTTTTACTGACAGTTTGGTCATCTGCATAAACTATAGTAACATCATGATGACGGTACGTTTTGCACAAAACTCAAACATGCATATTTATATGTCTGTGCATGTTTTCTGATCTTTGTTTTGCATGTTTAACATTTTAGCAGACAGTCAGTATTAAAATGTCTTATTTCCTTTTTTAAGTCAGCCCATGACCTAAACACTGAAGTTCAGACTGAGACTTGACTTTGATGAATTATCACGTCTTTTCTTTTCCCTCATCCTGAGAGTGTTTTCTGTTTGTCTGTTTGCTCTGTGTTTAATAGTTCATATGATTAAAGGAGAACATTTTCACAGTTGTGACCTATGTCCTCTCCCTCTTTGTCTTTAAGCCATCCTGAACTTGGACAACACAGTAGTTGACCTGGAGACCCTGCAGGCCCTGTATGAAAATGTGAGCAACACACACACACCACAGTCACTTTATTTTCTGACTATAATACGATCAGAATCCATCAGAGGTCTGCGACCTTTAAAACCAGAGTGCTCCAATGCCTGTTTTTGCTCTTCTGGTAATCCAGTCTCAAGTCAAGTCATAGGTCATATCACTTTTCCCTAATAATGAAGACATGACAATGAACTAAGTTTGTGTCATGTAAAGTAAATGTGAACAAACAAAACACATAACTTCATAAAAACTTAATTATTTCTTAGTTTAGTCAGCCAGTGTGTGTGTGTATATGCTGGGTAACATGACACACCTGTAATGTCAACATTGATAACTTTCAATGTTTTTAATATTTAATCTTTAAACTGATGACAGAAAATGAACACAGACAAGTCAATTAAGTCAACACAAGAGGTCATATCTGTGCTTTGTTGTAAAGAAAGTCTGGGAATTTGAGTCCTTTGTTTCTCAAAGAGTTTGTGACCGTGGTTAGAGGGTGGGGTAGAAGTGCACCATCATGGCCACAGGAAGTACATCCTCTGCCGGGCTTTCTTGACGAGGGAGCTGATGTTCAGCTCCCACTTGAGGTCCTGGGAGATGATGGTTCCCAGGAAGCGGAAAGACTCCACAGTTACCATTGGGGAGTCATGGATGGAGGCAGGGGAGGCTGAGTTCCATCTAAAATCCACAACCATCTCCACTGTCTCCAAGTTGTTCTGGCTGCACCAGGTCACCAGATGGTCAACCTTCCATCTGTAGGCAGACTCATTCCCATCAGATTTTACAGTGGTCTGGGAATCAGGGACATGTTTCCCCAGCTTTATGTGCTGCTTCCTGTTAGACAGGAAGTCTGTGATCCTGATTTTTTGTTTGAGTCTCCCTGAATTTACACAGTCAGCAGTTGTTGTTCTTCATCATGAAAAAGTTTGTCTAAGGGGGGCCACGTGTCAGAGTTTGAATACTCTTGGTGTATACTTAATTCTATTGTGTCTCTCTTTCAGAGGGCTCAACAGGACGAGCTGGACAAAATTGAAAAGCACATCAAATCCTCAAAAGACAAGGAGAATGCCAAACCTCTGGATAAACCTGAACAGTGAGTCGCTGACGCTGTATCCTAAACACTAATGAGTGGACATGATGCAGAATGCTGTGTGTTATTGTGTAAAGGTTGTAAAAACACAGGAGAGAATGAGAGAGTGTGCAGAGACATGGCAGGAGACATGAGTTGGATCCAAAGCAGCTGGTGTTTCCTCTTGTGTTGCAGATTTCTCTACCAGCTGTCCCTGATCCCAAACTTTTCTGGCAGAGTTTTCTGCATCCTCTTCCAGTCCAGCTTCTCTGAGTGCATGTCGTCCATAATGAGAAAACTGGACACACTGCAGAGGTTGTGCAAGGTGAGTCAAACTTTCCAATCAGAGCAACAACAAAAAAAAAAAAACAACACAGTGCACATTGTGCAGGCAGAGGACCGAGGCTGTTGGAATTATAGTCATCTTGATGCTTGTTAAGAAATAAACTGTAAGAGGACTCTGGTCAAGAGAGAACTGCTTACACCATGACTCAAACCAATGAGAGAGGAATGACACTTCCAGTTCAGTCTATTTCTTTATAGTGCTAAATCATATCAGAAAGTATCTCATGACACTTTCCATATCTATCCTGATCTAGACCGTACTGTTTATAATATACACCATTAGCAAGGACTTGGCAATGATGACAAAGAAAAGCCTCCTTTAAGAGACAGAAACCTTGAGCAGAACCCGGCACATGGTGGACGGACATCTACCATGACTAGCTGAGTTTACAGAGAGAGAAGGACACAGATGCACAGGAGCAATAACAATGAGAACTACAACTATAATTCTAATATAAATATGACTAACAGTATTAATAATTATGTTTTAGATCACAGCTAAAAAAAAATGTTCGCTTGTGCACAGATTTGACAATACAACAAATGAATCAGAGACCTTTGGGTATATTTGGATAGAGCAAGGCTATCAGTTTCCCTCTGCGTCCAGGCTTTATGCTAAGCTAGGCTAACCACATCTTGACTCCAGCTCTGACTGATATTGAATTTTTCAACTCAGAATACATGCATTTCCCCAAAAAATATTGAAGTATTCCATCAGCAGCTTTCGCAGGCACAGCAATGAATCAAATATGAGTATCAGCACTGAGCTGATCTGTGAGCAGTGACACTGACACTTAATTCTTCAGCTGAATTTGAAACATCAAACTTTTTATCTCATGTTAAGATGAACAATAGTTGCTAGAGAGTTTCCAAAATCAGTTGAACTGCTCCCAAAGAATCTCTTAAATGTGTAAGATTAAAGGTTTTACTTTCATTTCGACATTCTTCCATTATGTTTTTTCTTCACACTCAGGGTGTCTCTGATTCACACACCTTTATCTCCTCTGCAGGTGTTGCAGGACTGTGAGACAGTGAAGCGGGTTCTAGGTCTGGTTTTGGCCTTTGGAAACTTCATGAATGGTGGTAATCGAACCAGAGGCCAAGCTGATGGCTTCACCCTCGACATCCTGCCTAAACTCAAAGATGTCAAGAGCAGTGTGAGTAATCTCAGAATATACACTCTTATATCCTGGACATTATTTTTAGTGTCTGGCTATATTTATGCAACATGTTGACATGACAATATAGAGTTTTTATCTATGTAACATTTACCTAGTTTGAGTGTTGACCCTATACTTATCGACACCATTGATTGAGTTTTGAACTCATCTGAGATTACTCTTTTTTTCTGGATTGTATAATGTCTTACAGGGGCAAATGTTCTGTTCTCAGAGTCTTGAGAATTAGGGTTGTAAAATTCTGGAAATTTTCAAAGTTGGAAACCTTCCATGGGAATTAACAGGAATCTATGGGAATTAACGGGAATAAACTGGGAATTTACTAAATTGAAGGTTGGCCCTTTAACAGGGAACTTAAATATAGTTGTGAAAAATATATTTTAGCATTATCTTGACTAAAACAACCAGATTTCATGCAGGTACACTTATCTGCTATTCCTCAGTCACATGCACATAGCACACTGCTTACTGCAGGGCTACTGAGGCCACGCCTCCTACCTGCACAGGTGATTTCTGTACCTGGACCACACTTTAGAGCCCAGAGCACACAGAGACTATTGAAGACACACATTTGAGCTTGCAGACTACATAATATTGTTCAATAAAATAACTTCTAAAATAAGTTCTACTTACAAATAAGTGTGTTGAAATCTCATGTTTGTTTGTTTTTTGTATTATTTCACATGGATGTCTGCTTATGACAAAACTAAATGTTTATATTTATGTTTGGATATGATACAGTGTCTTTACATCCAATTTCCATTTAATTCCCATTAAGTATGATATGATCTGCAGTACTTCCAAAATTTCCCAGCTTAACTGCCCATGGAAACTTTCCAGAAAGTTTCCAGAAATTTACAGGAACCCATTTCCACCCATTTGCCACCCTAATAATAATGTCACAATATTTTTTATTTCGTCCACTTAATACCGCTCCTCATGCTTCCTGTCTCTCTAGTAACTCTAGTATCTCCAGTAACTATTCAGTAATACACTGTATAGTAAGAGTAGTGTAATCATAAAGGTGTCTTTTTAATCCCATGTCCCATATACAGCTGACTTTCTTTAGATTTGTATATGCTGTTGAGTAGGTTTTTTATTTCACACAGTATTAAAGAGGGGGTGACGTGTTAACATTGCGACAAAATCACGTTTAAAGAGTTTGTTTCGCCTAAGTGATAAACGCTGTCATCACTGTATTTCCTTTCTACACATGCAGGACAACATGAAAAGTCTTCTGTCTTACATCGTTGCATACTACCTCAGACACTTCGATGAGGTAATCTCTTTGCTTATTATGTTATTATATATCATATTCAGAGTTGTTGGGTAAATCCAACCCAGAAATACAGTTTACCATATCATATTTACACATTCCCTGGGATTGCATCACTGCTTTTAAGTTCATGTTTATCATACTGGCAGCCATTAAAAATAATGTAGGTGGGGGTTATTAAAACAGAAACAGAATAAATGTCTCATTGTTTGTCATAATGTGTGTGTGTGTGTGTGTGTGTGTGTGTGTGTGTGTGTGCGCGTGTGTGTGTCCATCACCAGGATGCTGGTAGAGAGACGTGTGTGTATCCGCTCCCTGAGCCTCACGACCTGTTCCAGGCTTCACAGATGAAGTTTGAAGACTTTCAGAAAGATCTGACTCGACTCAGAAAGGACCTGAGAGGTAACACACATACACACATGTACAAACAATATTACAAATTCATTACAATCACAAATATGCTACATATGCTTAATTTCCATTCTGAGATTCTCTCACAACCTTGATGCAGACATGTGCAACTGCACACTCAGTAGGTTTTCACAGTCATGTGACCTTTGGTATTGATTTATAGGAATCGATACCAAATTAGGAGCTTGTGAGTTTAAAGTATCAATCCTGCAGAACTGATCCGCCCATCCCTAGTATACAATTTACATAAATTTACATCATAACCATCCAAAGGTTTCTGCTCTTGGTTCATCAAATTTGTCTTGATTTTCTGGCATCACCGCCAAACAAACTTCTGCTTAGTCTCCTCAGACAAATCCTCAAATTACATAAGTTTTCACACATAAAATATTCTAATTTAGAGCCACTATTACAAGCTCAGGTCAAAAACCTCTTCACTGAAAGGTCCAGCATATCATTAACAACATGTATGTATGGCTTCAGGGGCAGGAGCCAAACAGTCATGTCTCTATATCTCCTACCAGAGGTATTTGATCACCCTTGGTAACTACATTAACCATGCTGTGATATCGTTCTACTTGTATTTTACATATAATTTGTATATTATTATTTCTGTCTCTATTATTTTATTTGACAGCCTGTACATCAGAAGTGGAAAAAGTGTGCAAGGTTTCAGATGAGGATAACCTGCAGCCTTTTAAAGGCAAGATGGACGACTTCCTCACACAAGGTAGCTGACAGACTGAAATTGCAGTGCCAACATTCAAGTAGTTTGTCCTTTATGGCAAAAAGTGAGGCTCAAGCCATTCACATCCTGTCATAGACTTCCAATTGTTTTCTGTTACTCCAAAACTGACCTTTAACTAAATAAATACTAAAGTGTTTTATTGTTAAAACTTGAAGGTGTTGTTTTTATATTTTTATGTACACATTGTTTGTACTCCTGAGGTCTAAACAAATGTGTGGGATCCATCCTCATGAAACATTTGCAAACATTTAAAATATGTTTAATCATGCCTTTTAACATGAATGTTCACTTGCTAGCAGTTGTTGGTACTTTACATTTGAAATAGCTTGAAACTAGGATTTTGTTCAGTATCGACATTTTTGTCTGATGATGAATATATTACAAAAGCAGGATACAGCACATCAATGTGGCAAGAAAAAAAACTTTGTACTGTGAAGTCTCAAGGACAGCTGGTTGGGCAGCAATTGCTAACAACAAACCCCAAAGTTCTTTCTCATGTCTCATCTTTTGTTTTGATCTCTTGTATTCTTCCTCCTCTCGCAGCTAAAACTGAACTGGAGACTCTGGACGCTCAGCTCAGCAGCACTCACAAACTGTAAGAACAACCTCTTCTCTTTAATTTTAGCGACATTATCCCACAGACGTTGACAGGCAGCTGCAGACTTCACACAGACAGGCACATTCTTCTATACAGTACATGCTGCAATCATAAGTCTGCATATGTAGACAGGATTCACACATAATATAGTGTGCACAGGGCTGTAACTAATTATTTTTGTGGTTATCTTCATGATCAGTTAATCTGTTGCTAATTATCTTGAATAGCTGAATAGTCCTTTGGTCTATAAAATGTCAGAAAATGGTGAAAAATGTATAGTTATACGCTACACTAAACTACAGTATACACTACACTCAACATATTCACATTTAAGAAGCTGAAATCAGAGATTATACATGTAATGTGATACGACACTACTCCTAAAAAGTTCAGCATATTCGGCTTTCAGATGAAATTTCAGAGTGCACCTAAAATGCACTCTAACCTTTACAGGTGAACCTTATTTGACCTTCTCCAAACATTTGAATGCACATGTCCAAATGTTCAATGTTTCAGTACTTATTGCATAACATGCTGTTCTCTAACAAGGTGATTCAAAAAAGTTCCACTAAATGTTCTGCTTAAAAGACAGTTTGTATCTAAACAGTCCTCTTCATCATGCTCTTCACATTCTGACATCATGACAACAAGACGCCACCTAACAATCCATCAACAGTACCTGGTCAGTGTGAGGCTTCAAAGAGGAAGTCCTCAGAGGGAAGAGGTCACATGACAAGTTTCAACAAAAAAAAGTTTTGTTGCGTTACACACCACAGTTGTTTCTTGTTTCAATAAATTCAAATATAGTAGAGCATTCAATAAATGCTCTATTTTTATGATATAATATCACCGTAGCATGAACTTTTTACATTTTCCATAAATTTCACCTGACAGACAAATATCCCAAACTTTTTATGAGTAGTGTATACTGTATGTTAGTGAAGTGTAAGTACCACAAAATCACAGCACTTGAGTAAATGTAAAAAAAAAAGGACTTTTTTCTCTTTTTTCTGTTTTACTCGAAGTAAAGTTCAAATCATGTTTTTGCATCCACTTTGCCACAATGATGTTAATTTCTTCATCTTTCCATATCGCCTCGTCTATATCTGTTTTTGACAGGTCTATCACACAAAGCTGTGGTGATTGCTGCCTGCACGGCCTCTTTTAGTTCCACTCTTTTATTCTAAAATGTGTGATAAATATGTGAACATTGTGTGAACCCAAATTCTAGCCTCAAAAGGTGCTTTCAGGTGTCATTTTTCCACATTCCATATCAGTGTGTGGCTGTGGATCCTCTGGTCTTCACTGTGTGCAGTCACTACAGTGTCTGCACAGTTCAACTTTTTGGCTCCTGTGTCGTATTTTTTCTCTCTTCATGAATAAAAAAAAGGAATGTAACTCAGTAAACTCGTGATTGTGTCCTGCCAGGTTCCTGGAGCTCACAGTGTTCTTCTCAGTGAAGGCCAAAGGAGGAGAGAAGGAGGTTTCACCAAACACCGTCTTCTGCGTCTGGCACGAGTTCTCCTCTGACTTCAAGGAGCAGTGGAAGAAGGAGAACAAAGTCATTCTCAAGGAGAGGTACAGTAACACATGCTCATCTAGATCCTGCTGCTGTTACATAAAATGCCTTGAGTGCAAAGACCAGCCAAATCACCCAATCATAAGTGCCGTATCATTGTATGTTCTGCAGGTTAAAAGCAGCAGAAGAGTGTTTCCGACAGGCCAAGGAGAAGGCTGCCTACAGCGTCAAACCCAAACACGCCTCTGGCATCGTAAGTTGACCTTTGACCTTTGGTTTAGTAATGTACACAGACATGCAAGAAGTAAATAGACACCTTCATTCAAATTTCAAATTAGAGGTGTCTATTTACTTCTTGCATGTCTGTGTAGGTCCAGTGATTTAGGGGCATCTAGCTGTGAGGCTGCAGTTTACAAGTCAATACTGCTCCCTTTTTCTTTTTTTTTAAAGATATTTTTTGGCGTTTCCAAGCTTTATTTCCAACAGAGACAGCTGAAGACTGACAGGAATGTGGGGAAAGAGAGATGGGGAATGACATGCGGAAAAGAGCCACAGGTCAGATTCGAACCCTGGGCTCTACCAACTGAGCTAAACAACACACCAACTGCTCCCTTTCCAAGTGTAAAAGTGACAGCGAAACTCAAGACACCCTATGTAGAGACAGTGTTTAGTTTGTCCATTCTGGGCTACTGTATTAAAACAGACTCTGTGGAAGAGGACCTGCTCACTCTGTAGTAATCTATCATGTCTGCCAATAGATCATTCTCAGTGTTACATACTTTACTTTTAAGCAACCTGGAGGTCAGAAGACCATTTTGTTTTTCTAAATGCTGAAGAAACCAGCTGTAAAAGTGAATATATATATATATATATCTAATGCTTCATGACATGATAAATATCTCTAACATTTGTTTCAAGTCCCCCTAGTTAGAATTTATCAGCATTATTTATAGAGCACATTTCATTACTTGGAAATTCAGAGAACTGAGAACATTATAAAATAGTGGAACAGAAAGATTTTTCAGCCTGCTTTTCAATGTAAAACTGCAGTGATGGACCTCAAATCCAGTAGGTAGCATGTTTCAGACCACAATAACTAAAGACATCATCACCAGACCTGGATTTAATTCTGGGTACAGCCAGAAGACCTCCACCATTAACCAAAGAGGCCTGGGCTTTAGTCATTGAAAGAGTCAAAAATGTCAGACTGTTAAAAACCTTCTATGACACTGTGCTGGCATCTGCATTATTCTATGCAGTCGTCTGCTGGGGAGGGGGAAGCACAGAGAGAGACAGAAAAAGACTCAACAAGCTGACAGGCCTTAAAGAGCTCCTTCAGCAACAGTCTGCTACTCCCACCATGTAAGAAGGAGCTCCACCACAGGTCCTTCATTCCAACAGCTGACAGACTCTTTAACACCAGCATGACTTCATGACTTTTTTCTTATTTCTTATTTATGAGTAATTTCTTATCAACCTAGTATGTACAAACTCCTGTGACAAGTGAATTTCCCTGGTACAGGATCTTAAAGTCTGTGTAAAGGCAATTCCATGTTTTCTTTCAAAACACATCAAATGTGTAAAATAGTTGCTTAAAACATGTGAAAAAGACTTTGAATGACATATTACTGAAATATGGAGTTACAGGTTCAAACAGTTTTTCACCAGTTTTCAGTCCAGGATTCCTAAAACGAGACTTCATGATGCATCACGGTGAGCACCTCAACCGCCTAGTGCAATGGTATAAAAGCCATCAGCCTTTGCTAGCTCGCTCTGCCCTCAACATCCCGAAAATGCATCGTCCCTGGATGCCAGAATGTGACAGCTGCTCCATTACTTGTGAAGTGATGAAGAAGAAGTGGATTGTGAAGGGCCATATTAATGGAGACATGAAAATAATGCAGTAATTACAGTAACGTTGGTGACTTAGTGCACAGTAACGTGTTTTTACATTGTACATAATCACGTTAGGGTTTCTCATCATTTTCATGTGTGTTATCTAATGTCAGTGCATGTAACGTTAGACTGCTCTCGTTTCCTGAGCGGAATCCAGAGGAAAATACACCGGTAACGGGACGTCTCTTATATGCAACAGCAGCTTGTAGCTATGACGACAGGGAATATGTAGTCAGATCTGAATTTACATGTGTCAGACAGCGTTTATTGAGATACATGACTTATGTACGTTAAGACACAGAGAGACAGACATTCATTCAACTCAGCTCAGAGTGGTTCAGTGGACATGCCCCCACAGTCCTGGAGCTGAGAATTAATTTTTTCCTGATTTTGACAGCTAATTTCAGAAACTTGTCGTTATTTTTAATCATTCCAATTTGGCTGGGTAGTTAATAACACTTTGTTCTTAAGTCTGACAAACTCAAAACACATATTCATTTTTACTTTACACAGACTTTAAATGTACTAAGGCGCCAGACCATTCAGTGATTTATAGACTAGGATTTGGAAGGTGATTCTGTATTGTACCAGGAGTGTTTTCAGCAATATGTTCACATTCTCGTGTTCATGTACAGACTCTGACTGCTACATTTCTGAATGAGCTGGAGTCGTCCCACTGATTGTTTGAAGAATCCTGCAAATAGAGCGTTACAGTAGTCGAACCTGCTTGGATGAACCAGTTTTACAGCATTGCTTGAGATACGAATGCTCTCATTTGAATGTGTGTGATGTGTCTTTTCAACAGAAAGCCAAGCTTGGCATGAAGATTTGACTGAGCGGAACATGTGTTTTCCCGACTTTGGGCACCAGCAGTGAGTCAAAAACAAGAAGGTCTGAAGAGGTCTGAAGAGGACAGAAGAGAACGCTGAAGGGAATGCATGTATGTGCAGCTGAGCCTACTCTGGACATTGTGGAAGGATGCTGCTGCAGGGTCACTAGGCACAGGAAATCAGGTTGACACATCACATACAGTAAACATCAGCTGGTATAACATCATGCTGGTGCAGCCAATGTGGCTCCATTTATAAAAAAATAACGAATGTCTCACTTATCAGCAGAATGGTAAAGACAAACAATAAACCACACTGTTTAAGGAGCATTAGAAATGTTTAGCACTTACTCCCCCCTCACTGTAATCTCTATAAAACAGACCACAGGCGGCTTCTTTAAATCCTGACTGAGACTTCGGCACAAACAACAATCACCACACCTTCAGTACTGAAAAAAGACACAAAGAAGTCTTAAAGTCCTGTAAAGTACACATTTATTGACATCTGTGGACTGCAAACACACCATGGGCAGGTGTGCCATAAATAAAACAGATAACTGATTTGTCTGATTTAATAAAAATAGACATAGTGATTCTGACTTCATGATCAAATGTTTTCCGCATCACATAAAATAATGCATGCACTGGCTTTTGTCTTCTCCCCTGAATCACTTAAAAGAAACGTAAAAAACCATGCCATAAATAGTATGACAATAACAATGAGACTGATATAATTGAAATCTTCTGGATTATGACTTCAATCTGTTCGAGATCCACCAGATCTGGAAGCTTGTTTGCAGTAAATTTGAACGTGCGAACGTAGATCGGGAACAATGGAGATGACAGCACAAGAATCCAATCAAAAGTCGACTAGAATGTGAACAGGGTTTGTCTCACATAACACAGTAACACTGATGGATCTGGCAAAGCACAAAAAGAATGCAGTTGGGTGTGTCATTTCACCACTTGTGTCTTTAGTTAAACAAACTAGATAAAATAGGTTTTGGAAAACAGATTTTCCTCCACATGTAACTGTTTTCATCAAATAGTAAATGCATTTGACAATTGCAACCAAATGTAAGTGGCTCTACAATAGCCTAAGTTTAAATGGCTTCTCAACTGTAATCGTTTTCCAAAGCCCCAATATTTCAGTCACCATCAGATATCAGCATGATTATCCATTACTGTGTTTATGATTGAAACAAACACGTTTTATTATTCAAATCTGATTTAGAGGCTTGTGCAGCTTTCATATGGAGATTGGAGTTTTTGTTTTTTTTTGTTTCTTGGAACTCGGCCTGAGAGTGTGAAGCATTCCCAGTAAATACACAGAGCCAGGCCAGCCTGCCTGCATAGATATCTTGAAACCTCAGCAGACACTGAAATAAGAGAGGACGAGAGTGACTGGCATTGATTAGCAGCACTTGCTGCGTGCACTCAGTCATATATTCTGTTTCAATCGTGCAAATATTCGACAACTTCAAACTGCTCTGTTGAAATGTGACAGAAATCTGGGTTATGTTAGACAACAGCCATGGGCACATCCTGTTAAATGCCACAGTAAATCATCACACGTCAATATCAGCACTCTCCACACGGACTCTTACACACTACCATGAATGTGATTCTACATCCTGACTGACCAATCAGATTAGATCTCAGTACTCAGTATGCATTTGTACAGCAGTGTTGTTGGGCAGAAGAAGAATGTCACTGTAAACTTACATGTGTACTTTTAATATATGTACAATGATATGCCATATCATCTCAGATATACCACATATAAGTGGGTGTGTGAGTGAATTTTCTCTTCATCTGGTCGATCACACCTTTGTGTTTGAAAGCTCTGTGCTGAAGGGTGTGTATAGTGCACTGAATTACAGCTATTCCATTTGTTGCAGAATTGATGACTTTATCAATGTAAAGTAATAAATTGTTAAAAAAGAATTGATTGTGAGACACGTTTTGTGTTTCTTTCATCGATGTCCTCTCCTGCTGGCCAGCATGATACTCCCAACATGAACTTGACTACATTTTAACAGTTTCATGTGCAATAAATGTTTATGTATACATGTATATGGAGAGGATGCATGGGGTCTGGGAGCAGTGTAATTTATGTATAATAAAGAGAATGAATTCTGCATTATTTTTTGGTTTTCATGCAATATTTCATTGTGATGATGTCAGGGATGTGACTGCCCAGGCTGGAAGATGAATGAGTAATGAGTAATACTCCTTTAAATCATCAACTGTGACATTGCTGCTATGGAAGTGAGCAATAGTTCATGTTACCAAGTGGAAGACTGTAGCGTTTCCCCAGAGAAGGGAGCTCAAATTCTGACATTACATCCAGGCTTGTTTCTGATACACTAGCTTCTGTAACTCAGAGATAAACTGTGAGGTGCCTCCCCAAGAGGAGGATAGCAAAGAGAGACATGTGAAGCAAAGATAGCCTACTGTGTGAGGTGAAAAATGACAGGTGTATTCTAAAAGCAGGGAGGTTAGTTAAGAAACACTGGGTAAATGTATAAAGACTTTTGTTTTTGTAAAATATCTGAGACTTCTTCTAAGCACACAAAAGGTTTATTTCTCTCAAATTTTGTTCACAGATTTGTTAAAATTTGTGTTAATGATCACTTCTCCTATGCCAAATTAATGTACCTGACTGGTGTGGCGTCAAGATGCTAATTAAACAGCAGGTGTGACTTGGACTGGTCACAATAAAAGGCTACTCTAAAAGGTGCAGCTTTATCTTGAGAATGTTCATTATTATGCACTTAACTATGGATTTCACATGGCAGAAAGCCAGTCAATCTCTGGTTTGGTTTGGTTTGTTCATGCACTGCAGCGCATCTCCTTTGCACACAGCTGATGCTGTTGATTGTGTCCTGCGGAGTGTTGGTCCATTCCTCTT
Organism: Larimichthys crocea; assembly: GCF_000972845.2. Classification (NCBI taxonomy): domain Eukaryota; kingdom Metazoa; phylum Chordata; class Actinopteri; family Sciaenidae; genus Larimichthys; species Larimichthys crocea. Next base: position 4,767,412 of record NC_040026.1, read on the forward strand.
CAATGACTGTGTGAAGTTGCTGGATATTGGCAGGAAATGGAACGCGCTGCCATACATGCTGATTCACAGAATCCCAAACATGCTCAGTGGGTGAGATGTCTGGTGAGTATGCAGTTACTGCAAGAACTGGGGCATTATCATGCTACAACATGAGGCGATGGTGGCAAATGAATGACAAAGACATGTCAAATGCCCACTCCCTTAAAACTCCACATCTCTAAAAGTGCTAAAACTCTATATTGGTATGTTATTGTGAAAACTCCAAGGCACTTCTGTGCGAAAATGCTGTTCATTCAGCACCTGTCGGGTCAAAGACAAAGGAGAAGTGCTCAGTAACATGAACATTACCAAAATTTGAGAGAAACTATTTGAATCAAAAAGAAAAGTTCAGTGAAGTTTGGTTTGTTGATGTTGTTCAGTTGATCTGGCTCATTGATCAGCATGGCCCACAGTTGCAGATGCAGTAATGACTGTTGATGACTTATGGAGGCAGTTAAGGTACTTTAAAATACTAAGCATCACATAGTCATAGTCACAGAGTCATAATTCAGTCAATTCTGCACACATACTTTAACAGTCAGTCTGATTTACACTTCACAATTTATTCATACATTGCATGCCTTTTTTTCATCTGAAAAGTATGGCTGACCACCACATCAAAACCACGTCAAACCACTCCACTCTGTTCACTCTGTTCAAGAGTAACAAGAATGTTTTAATGAGAGAATTCAGTGAAGAGTGTAACAAAATAAAATGTGACAGGATTCAGTGCTTCTCAGGATAGTTACCTCAGCAAATGGAAACAACCAACTATGTCCTCACTGCTGTATATGTCCAACATGTTATTGTGCTTTCTAGAAACTCTTGCTCTTCTCATTACTTGCTCCACAACATTGTTGGAGTGGGAGAGTTGAGGGCATCACCAGAAATGATGTCACCCACAAGCTGTCCCTTTACGCCGACGATTTGTTATTATATGTGTCTAACCCAGCCTCGCCCATCCCTGTTATCTCAGACATTTTAACCCAATTCGGCAGATACTCTGGTTACAAGTTAAATTTGAATAAAAGTGAACTTCTTCCTATAAATGAACTGTCTAAGAAGATGCCACCATCCTCTTTCCCATTTAGAGTTGTTTCAGAGATGTTTTGATATCTTGGCATATTTGTGACAAGTGCAGTCTTGCACTACCCAATCCTATCCAATACTATCTGGCATGCAATATTAAAAAAATCGGTCACCGGCTGTATAGAGGAGCTGACACAGGCCCACCATAGGCTCTGACAGAACTACGGCCCTTAAAGTTTTCCTTACCGTCCCTCCTTACCGCGTGGCTCCCCCTCAAGATCCATAACGTCTCACTGAACCCTGTTGTTACTAACTCGCTGAAAATCTGGAATCAATTTTGTAAACATTATGGCTTGAATGAACCCTCAACTTTGGCTGTTAAAAACCATCTATTCCCACTATCCTCATCTGACCCTACCTTTACCATCCTGCGAAACAAAGGTTTATTATATGTCAAAGACCTTTACAAAGAAAACACATTTACTGGTTTTACAGAGCTCACAGCCAGGTTTGAATTACCTCACTCTCACTTTTTTCGTTTCCTTCAAGTCTTTATTTAAACTGCTTACCCACACTTCCCCAACTACCCGCCCGGGTCTCTGATTGACTCCTTGCTCTCCCTCGATCCTGCTCAAAAGCGCTCCATCACTGTGATTTACAATTCCATTGACTCCCTCAACCCTGACAAAACAACTCATCTGAAGCAGACCTGGGAGCAGGAGATAGAGTTCCAGTTTCAGACAATCAATGGGACCAAATCCTTAAGCTAGTTCACACGTCCTCTATATGTGCCAGGCACAGCTTACTACAATGTAAACCTCTTTTCAGAGTGCACTACACAAACTGTCCGATTGGCGAAGATTTACCCAGGCAGCAGTGACAGTTGTAATAGATGTAAGCAGTCACCTGCTAATCACACACATATGTTTTGGTCCTGTTCGAACCTCACCAGCTTTTGGCGCCAAATTTTTGATGCACTTGCAACAGTGCTTAAAGTGGATCTTAACCCTGAGCCTTACACGACCCTGTTTGACTCGCCTCCACTTATGATACTTTGTCTCCCTGCATCGAAACGCTGGGTACTTACCTTTACTACTCTATTTGCCAGATGCCTTATTTTGTTTAAATGGAAACAAGTTCTTCCACCTTCACACAATACCTGGCTTAGGGAGGTCCTCACCCATATCAAACCCATATCCATATTCTCTCTGGTAGGTTCTGATAACGCTTTTAATAATAATATTAATTTTAAGTATGTAATGGTTTAATTATGTAATTATTTTACTTTTTTTCTTGTCAGTGGGTGGGAAGGGTGTGGTAATTGGGGTTCTTAGAAGCCGTTCTGGCTCAGTTTAAGCTCACTGTTGTTTTCATCACACATCATGTAGGACTTCCGCTACTTACCACTATTTTCTACCTCTAAGAATTTTTGTATCAAAAGTGTCAAAGCTATGATGGTAGTGTGCAATGATAGCTCCCGTACAACTGTGGAACAATCATTCTTTTTATTGACACGTCTACATACTGGTAGTGCACACAGGAGTATTAATGTATAGAATGAGTAATTAAGGGAGTGTCTACATCCATTTATACACACACATTTACAAAACCATGTGTACACACAGCTTTATGATTCCAATGAAAGGAATGCATGGGCTTTGCCCCAGACTTGGTCCTCCTTTCTCTGATGTAAGTATTTATGCCATTTATGAACATTTATTTAAAGTTATTCTTTTTTCAAAGCATGACATCATGTACTTACATGTACTTATTTATTGTCCAAACCAATCAAGTAGACACCATCTGGTTTATCCCAGGGCTGTGTTTTGGTTGCCCTGTTGTACCCCATGTACACACACGACTATGTAGCCATTTTCTGTTTTCTTATGACACAGCTGGCCCACATGTGGTGGGCCTGATCACTGATAACAAGGACCTATGTGAAGGAAGTAGAGGGACCAACACGTTGGTTTCATAACAGCCTCCTTCTGAATGTCTGCAAGATTAAGGAACCGATAAGCGGGACCGAGAGAGGAACTATGCACTGCTTATTATCCACAGACAGCTTCAAGTTCCATGGTGCATTCTACTCTTGCACCATCAACAGTATTCAGATGGGGAACGTCACTGCCTGGTATGGAAACAGCACCAAAAAATACCACAAGGCCCAGCAAAGAGTAGTTAGGTTCAGCTAAACACACAATAGGTGGTTCTCTACCCTGCCTAAAAGACATTTACACCATACACCGCATAAGTCCAAGAAAATCAAAGTGAGAAGGTTCTCTTGACTTGTATACAGTATGAATGGAAACCAGGACATTGTTTCTGGAAAATGAAATGTGTCTGTATTTTGTTATTGGGGTGAACTGGAATATATCTATATTTCTCATCAGTGGTCATACTGTGTGGCAATATCATACCCCAGTTTTTTTCCATTTGGAGAACAAGCAGGAGAATTTCATGTGGCAACAACTATTCTTCTGTCAGGAAACAAACACCATGAAGGTGGAGCATTGGAAATACTTTGTTGTACACAGGATAGCCATAGTCTTTAAGTTATCAAAGACCTGAGGATGAGGAGAAGAATCCATACAGTGATAGATCAACGAGCTGTTGTCATGTTGAACAAGGTTTATCTATGGCATTTGAAGATGATTAGTTTCTTGATATGAATACAAAGCCAATTTACAACACTTTTCATATGAATAAAAGATGCCAGTGGCATGAGATCACAGGGTTACGGGGACTTGTGTTCAGGGTCTGTGAATTTCAGATGCAACAGCATGAGTAGTTAATGAGTAAACCTGAGTTGGAGATCTTAATAACTCAACCCCAGTGGTGCAAAGTAACTCAAGTACTGAACTTAACACAATAGAAAAATAAATATTCCACTGTATTTATCTGACACCTGACACTAGTAACCTGCAGTTACAGGTTCCTAGCTAAGATTTTACATTAAATAAATAGGAAAACCCAAAATACAACATAATTATAAATAAATATTAAATTAGTGTTTTCCAATCCCTTTCCCTAGTGATCCCTTATATCAGAGTAGTGTCTGGTCTACTTGCCATGTTGCAGGTGTCTATTAGTGGTTAGCAGGTTGCCAAACAGACAATTCTTCTTACATGGTTTAATTTCAATAACTGTTAAAATGATCCAATATTTAGCAAAACACCAAAGATAGACAAAAACAGTTCCTCAAATGACCACTTGTGGCTGGCTACAGTCTCCATAAATCCCCATATGAAATGTCCAACTTCACAGCAGAAATAAACATGTTTACAGCCTGGTACAAAAAACAGTTTTGGTCTCTATAGCTAATTTCTCTGTTCATAAGAGTGTGGCTGCTTTGACTGATGGGTGGGTGCTTTTTCGAGTGGCTTGTTTGAGCAACCAGGATTCATTTAGCCTGCCTGAGCTCCACCCTTGCTATTTTACCCATTTTTGAATGAGCTCTTCAGCTCTTCAGAAACCTGTGGCTGACATCATTGAAACTACCTACATGTTTTGTACGGTCTCTGGGGCAAACATAGATTTTCTAATAGTGTCATAGCTGTTACCACCCTCGCTCTACACCACCACACAACCAGTGATTTGCCGCAGCACCTAATTTGGTCTTAATACGGGTAATGCCAAAACGTAATGCTAAATGTAAACAGGGCCTTCCCTGTCTTTGTTGATACCTTACCATATATTTTGGCTGTTAACAACATCTGTAGATAGAGGAATAGTGGTAAATCATTGGCAGGACTTTGTACCCACTCATAGACAGTTTAGCACCATATCAGAGGTCTAAAACTCTACAAGGATGGGTTAATGGGTTTTTTTTACTGTTTACTGTCTTTGAACTTTTAAACCCAAACTAAATGTATTACACCAGTGCAAGAAACGACTAGACACACCCAAAAGAGCTTGAGCTGAATGTGTCACATTGAATATTTTTAATAGAATAATCAAATTAGATTATACTTCAGCAAGAGAGTTCAGGTCTGAGATGTATTGCTATAGTAATTAGCGTAATTAATACTTGTATGCAGATATTGCGTTGTGGTTGAGTCTCAAGGTTGGCTTGAAAACAACTAGTTCATTGCTCCACTATGTGCAATAGCAATGTGTTTCTATACAGTCTCTCAGGTATTCAAAGTGTTGCATTAATTCGTTCACATGGAAAGAGAATAAAGAAAAGAGGTATAGAGAGATGTTCAAAGTCTGCTTATTTTCTCACCCTCACACGCTGATAACTGTGTTAAATGATTCCACTGTCAGATTGTCAGGTTTGGAAAGTTGTCAGCCAGACCCCCAGTCAAAAAGGATTGGGTGGAGGAGGTTTCTGAATCAGTTTGAACATCTAACAAGTGCTTCTGGTGGCATATACTGGTAGCTTTGATGTGGCTCTGGTTCCTGCATCTACTTTATATATATTTGGCGTGAAGGACGTTAAGCTGGTATTAACAGATAACAAGTAACAGGAAAGTAGGGCATCAGTCACACTTCAACAATTTATATTATAGAGCCAGCAATTCAACATGGCAGTATTCTTAAGCTCTGAAGAAGTATGCATTCACACTGGTCTGTATGTGCACTTAATATTCTTTCAGTGTGTCACTGTGCACAATAAAATATTATATATGTCTGGACCAGAAGATGCAACATATCTCTAGTCTGATGACAAGTTTCCTTGGGCAAGACAAGAACCCCAAATTGCTCCCGATGGTCAGTCCAGCACTTTGCATGGTAGCTTGCAGCCATCAGTGTGTGTATGTTAATAGGTCAATAAAAGGCAAAATTGTAAAGTGCTTTGCATAGAATTACTATATAAACGCAGCCATTTATCTGCATCAACTTGTTTTATCAGCATTATTATGTAGATTATGTAGAGCTGCAGCCTCTTCATCAATATTTTTTTTTTAAAGTATTGTGAGATGAAAATATTTTAATACTTTTGGCCCACCCTCCACAAACACAAGCACACACCATGCCACCAAAGTCCTGTCTGTGGCCCAAAATATACAACCATAGAATGAATGGTAAAAGGTTTAAAGAGCTACTGTTCTCAGTTCCTGTGAATGGATGGGCCCCTGAGACCTTCTGGGTCCCAGTGCACTGCATCAGTTGCACCACCAGCATTTATGGTGCCTCTGACCAAAGTGTTAACTTAGTAGTCAGAGAATCTTTAAACTCACGGACCTCTGTAACTACTACTGTACCATACACAGACTTAGCTGCCATGCTGCATCACAGTAAGTGTTTACTAAGTTTATTAAGTGTTAACAGAATCACTAAAATACATTCATTTAAAAACATATAATACTATCAGAATACTACACTGGAAGGTCATTTAAAATAAGTTTTTCATTTTGTTTCAACAGCCTGATACGTAGTCACTTTTTATGCAGGTAGAGCAGAGCTTGCATATATCATGATTAGTTAAGAGCTAACATGTGACATTAACTTAGTAAGTGGAGGTAAAATTAATGGTTAAAAAATGCTGCAATTAAGGCCCCAAACAGGAAATATTAGAAAGAGAGTTGTGGATCATAGGTACCATCATTTCCACCAAATCAGCTCTGATTCTGTTCAGGATTCAACAACAGTCAATCAACAACAACTATTGTTTTTACAGAAAAAACTGGCAGCTGTGGTTGCCAGAATTTTACTCTATTAAATATAGTATAACCTTTTCTAATATTACATTAAATTGATACAAGTACTGTTGCTGCACCTATACCGTTGGTGTTTTATTCCAAATGTTTAAATGTTTGTAGATTTTATGGTGAAAACCTGCCAAACCATGACACTAAAAGACCATTACATATTCCAGTGTTTTACTGTATAACTAATCCACTAATCAGATGATCTGCGGTTCGATCCCAACTCCTCCAGTCTTGCACTTCAAAGTGTCCTTTAAAGTGTACTCAACCCCAAATTGCTCCCAATGGCCACACTGTCAGTGTGTGAATGTCTATGAATGGTTAGTTACTAAAACTGATGAGCAGTTGGAACCTTGCATGGCAAGGCATCAGTGTATGAATGTGTGTGAATGTGTGAATGAGGTATGTAGTGTAAAAGACCTTTGAGTCGACGGAAGACTAGGAAGGTGTTATATGAGCACAGTCCATTTACCATCTAATATAAAATACTAATTTATTCTGTATAAATTCTCTTAAAATGGCATATTTCTAAAGATTTCTAAAGATTGTTTTAAATATTTGGCTTTTTAGCTAAATGCTCCATTATGTTCAACAGTTAGTCTGTCGTCTGTTTAGTGTTGGACAGGTAGTGTACAGTGGCTGTATAGAATGTGTAGCCCTACCAGTGTTAATAGACTATTGATAACACCTGTGTATACCCTACTATTTCATATGTCAAAATGGCTGCTGTGAAAAAGACAAGACAATGACAAGCTAAAAATTTATATTTCCCTCCAATAAGTGAGAGAAAAACATGGTATAATGATGTATGGGTCAGGACTAGACCAATTACAATTACCCGACCTATTACAAGAACCATCCACAGCGCCTGACCTGCAAAAATATCTCTTAATTAATGATTGGAACCTGATCTACCCACAAAGAGCTAACTAGATGCATTATAGTGGCACAGTTGTGAGATTGACTGATTGCCATGGTGCTCTGCAAGGGGCTTATTCTGCTGCTGGAAGCAGCTAGAAGCTAAGCTAGAGCACTCTTTTTTCTCTTCTTCCTCACCCACAGTCTAGAGCACTCTTTTTTCTCTTCTCCCTCACCCACAGTCTAGAGCACTCTTTTTTCTCTTCTCCCCGCCCACTACAGTGCGAATCTTCTTTATGCTGATAGAGGAATGACCTGTCATACTCTGCCTGTGACTGGCTAGTACTTGTTGCCTTTGTTGGTTGTATTACTTAGGTTTAGGCATAAGGAGTGGGATTGGTTGCAGAGTAGGGGGAGTCATTCCATCATCACACTAGGAAAAGAAGTAGCATGTACTACGGTAGTGGGAAGATCTCAGCTAAATGAACAGACAAACTTTTCCAAACATGTTCTTTATTGTTGAACAGCAGCAAGATAAGCAACACAAACACAAAATCAATGGAAAAAAGACTTGCTGACTGAAATGTAATGATTTTCATTGACTAAACCTGGACTAAAACCTGTTGTGACCTGTCATCACTTAAAACTAGACTACGAAGAATAAAAAGTACTAAAATCATAGTTGTTATTATTATTATATATACTAATTATAGGAATTTCCTCGAAGGACTAAGATGAAATCTAAAATGGTTGTCAAAATGAACACTGGGCCATGAAATCAAAACAATGACCATTTAAAGCATTAATATTTAGAAGTTATAAGTTAAAAATTTTTTATTTTGTAAAGAGCTGTTGGGAAACCATCACCACAATGTCCATTTAGCAGCTGTTCTGGAGCTTTCTATTATATATATAGATTACATATATTCTCTCTCTGTCTCTGTATTTATCTATCTGCCCCAAATTTCTGCCTGTTAAAAGGACGTTTTCCGTCGCCATCATCAACAAGTGCTTGCTCATGGTGGAATTGTTAATATAATAATATTATAAAGAGTACGGTCTAGACCTGTTCTGTATGAAAAGTGCCATGAGATAACTTTTATTATGATATGGCGCTATATAAATAAAATTGAATTGAACTGAAAATAAAGGTGGCAGATGTAGTTTCATAGAATTTTTCATATTCTTTCTTCTGAAATGCTTAGCTTTCAAGCCATCATGGCAGAAAGTATGTAGTGCCAGCATAAATAAATAAATATCAGCTCCATGACACCCAGAAGTCCACTTTAAAAATAAAAAAAATCTATTTTCTTGTTGTTGTTGTTTTTCATTTTCCGTGTATATATGAGTAAACATGTAGAGTCTCAGATCAAATGGATATAAAGGCTGTCTACATGCTCAACCAAAACATAAAAATAGAGAGAAAGAGGAAGGGAAGCAAAAAGACACCTTTCAATCATTACTCTCTTAAGGATACAAATATACCTGATATGCACACTGGCAGGGCACAATGCTACAGTGTTGGGTGGTGACAATGTATGAGCTTCACATCCTCCATTACAGTAAGTATGTGCTTGTGTGTGCTTGTGTGTGTGTGTGTGTGTGTGTATGACATGAGAAGGGGGGGATAGACCGAGGGGTGGGGGCAAAAGGGAGAGAGACAAAGAGAAATGAATTCTAAGTATTTGAAGTTGAAGAAGAAATAATTCAGTCTCGGCGTCAACAAAGGCACATTAGCCTACATGTAACGCATTCAAGAGGAAATGGCGTATATCCGCCATTGCTGCTCATTGCTTCTTCTTCTTCCACCTAATACACACACACATACACAGGCAACGAATGACGTAAGGCTCATGCTGCGAAAACAGGGTCAGGTTCCTGTGGACGTCTCGTAAAATAGAACATATTTTGGTCAAAGTTGTTTTTTTAACTGTGTTTTCTACGAAATGTCCTTCACGGCACTAGTTTGGTATTTGACAAGCAATACATATTCATCCGCTTCTACATGAGTGTCAAGAGCACTGTAGTACCCGGATGGACTGTCATGGCCGCCGTCGCTGTGGTTCCATAGAGAGGAGAGAAGGAAGGCAAATGTTTGTGCTGTGTGTGTTTCCACCTCTGCCTCCTTTTTATAATGTCGGACGTTGACGGGACGCCGCCTGAACTTCCATCGAGTTCATAGTAAGAAACAACTCATTTTCTCGAACTTTGAATATCTTCGCGTGGGTGGGGGCTTTATTTTGGTGTAAAATAACTGCTTATTAAACTCCACACACACTAACATTGTCGCGAAGTGGCTCACGTATTTCCCACGTATCGAGATATAAATTGCCACAGTTGCATTAAAACATACCGGCGTAGTAGTGTGGAGTCTCCTTTGTTGCTGTCTGTGCACAGCCTTTAATTCTCCCACTAATGCAGCGTTCCCTCGCGTTTCCTAAACTTAGGCGACTGTGGAGCAAGTCACCCGAAAAAGTAAAAAAAACCCACAGTAAATGTCGAGTTGTGTTGTCAAGACTGAGATTCACTCATCTGCAACATGTCGTACTTGTCTCTGTGTTGTGGTACTGAGGCTGAGTGCAACTGCAGTTATGAGACGATACAACTTTTCCTCTTCATCTCCCAAGCTTTTAATTTCTGTTTCATCGAGATGGTGTGTGTGTGTGTGTGTGTGTGGCCCAGAGCAGCCTACCTGTCTGCAGTGCAGGTGTTCACTAACGTCCTGCTCAGCTTTATTACACCACATACACAGTTTTATTAGTAATAATAAGAACAGATAAGTAGGTTTATGTCTTGTATAGATGAGTTTGTTTTGAGATGTATCATTTCCATCCTGTTTCCACGTGTTATGCGTAGTGGTGATTGAAGTTTGTTAACACAGATGAAGTTGTGCCTGGTCTGAAGTGGGTGGTGCAGTTAAGTCATAAAACCGTGGCAGCCATTTTTCCCTCCAACATGGCTTCCTCCATCCACACTGTTGACAGCTGACAGAGACGTATGGAGTTGGAGGCAGATGCAGGTCTCCTCCTGTGTTTGCAGTTACTTGTGATGTTGTGTTGAGGTGGTGGTTCACGTGTTGTCTTATTAAAGAGCCTGTTGCATGTTGCTTAAATGCTGTTTGCTCTATTTGTCTTTACGTCAGGTACGTGTGGAACAGTGGAAATGTCAGGAAAGAACACTTCCTGTGCTGCTGCTCGGTTATCTCGGTGGCAGCCCGTTACTCTGTCTTTGTCATGTCATGTTTGATGGAGTTCAAAAATATGAAAACAATACTTCATACTGCTCAAACCACTTTTTTTTTTATTTTTATAAATGGCCATTTAAATTGGCTGAAGAGACTAATCATGATTTGTAAAAAAAAAAAAAAAAAAAGTAAAATTGTGATACAAAAAGTGTCTTTAATTCCCTAAAGCTAAGCTGATGTCTTCGCTTAAAAATATTAAAGGGGGATATCACATAGCCTGTTTTCACATGAAATTGTGTTTCAAGGTGTTGGAATGTGTTAAAAGTAATATAAAGCCTTTGTGGCTCCAGAGGGAGCTCTGTGTGTGACACACCCAAATATCAGAGTGAGCTGTCAGTGATCAGGTCAGTGATTAAGTTTGGCAGAGAAAAAGAGATAAAGATGATCTGTGTGCTTTTGCGCCGTTGATTGAGCTTGTCTAACCATCCACTGTGAGTCTGACAGGGTTGATGAAGTGGAGTTAGATAAAGTAAAGCAGCCACATCAGAAGCTTATTGACTGATCATTTCAGTTCCACAGTGAACACTACGTTAGTTCTGTCATGTAAGGGATTGTGACCCCGAAGGCACAGATTCTGTTCTCATGCCGTGTGTACAGCCTCGCTCACTTGCACAGGGTGTTTCCTGTCTATACTCTGATGCTGCTAATTTGAAAAGCAAATAGCAGGGGGTTATAAATATGACTGCTGCGAAGGAGCTTTAACTGGCTGCCACTGTGAAAAGCAAGTCAATAACTTCAATAAGTAATAATGACTCAATAAACCATATTATTCTGTCCCTTAGATTTTAGATTAACCCATGTATCTCTGTGTACACAACACACATACTGACAGCAGAAAGAAATACTGAATAAAAAGACTTTTGAAGTGACAAGAGCTGCAAGTTGGATGGTTTACATATCTGATCTGCCCCTGCCTATCTCAGCGTCTTACTAAAGGCTCACGTCCCGACCAGGGCGTTACGCTCCGCTCATACAAAACCGTCTAGTTGTACCCTCGCCTCTCGCAAAGCGAGGTCACTCTAAACTCTTCTCTGTGGTCGTCCCCAAATGGTGGAATGACCTACCAACGGCTACTAGAACAGCAACATCCCTTTCGACCTTTAAAAAACTTGTAAAAACCTTTCTGTTTCGAGAATGCTTCCCTGCCTAACAAAACTAACAACTACTCTGTGCTCCTTTACACCTTTCTCAGCTTAGGTCCTCCTCTGTAAGTCGCTTTGGATAAAAGCGTCTGCTAAATGTAATGTAATGTAATAATAATGTAATTTTTAAGAAGGTATAAGAAGATATTAGCAAAACCTAATCACAAGTTTGTGTGTACAGTAAGAAATAACGTTGACAGTGAGAAACATTTTTTTCATTCTCAATGGAAGTGGAATAGACTTTTAATATATAATATTTCTATGTTAAAGACTTTTGCAGCCTCCACCTGCAGTTTGTGCTCAGATGATTCTGTTTGTCGCCCTGTGGAATTTTCTTGTGAACATTGTGTTTCGCAGCCTCGAGTGTTGAATGAACTTCCCTTCTCACTAAACATTTGCAAAGCCACTTTTTAAATCCTGTATTGTTCACTACAGGCAGTGCTACATTATATTTCTTACAGCCACCTGTAGCTCAGTGGAATATTGTGACACCATTGGCAGGATTGTGTATGGCATTACCTGTGTGCATGTGCATGAGACAAATACAACAGGACTCCTGTCTTGATGTCCAATCAGTATGTCTGCAATCTGCATGGAAGATAAGATAGACTTGATCCCACACCTGGGAAATTCACTTGTCACAGCAGCTCATATACACAATAATGATATACGAGCAGAGTGACTTAAACTGCACTTTATGAGGCATGATGCTCAGCAGAGCAAGGGAGGGTTTTTCCATGTTCACAAAATTGATCAACATACAATTTATAATACTAATGAGTCAGCATTGATCATTTGCCGATCAACTATCTGTAAAACAAAGGTTGTTTTTTATCCATACACACAGAAAACACAAAAATGAAGTTTGAATTTTCTGCTTCTGTCTTCCAGGCACCGTCTCAACACTACGAGCTCCTCTTCGTTAGACACGACATGCATTAATGTTTGAGTCTTTCCTAAAGGAATACAGGTAATAACTGCTTATTCAATGTGTTTTCACCATTTATTCTTGACCTCAGCAAAGAAAGAATATATGTTTCATAAACTGACTTATTTTACTGGTTTACACATTATTTTACCTTTTTTTCAGTCTCAGATTTCTGCCAACACTCATACTCCAGTACAATGGAAGTGAATGGAATCTATTGTCTGGTGCTCATGGCATTGACAGTTTGTATTCATTAATTATTACTGAATAGAAAGTGGCCTCTGTTTAAAATTGTTGGAAATGTGTGCCACAGTTTTACTGATCTGGCTATGTCGTGCACATTTGTTTTTATTTTTGTTGCATTATGTGGTTACCAGAGGTGAAGACATGTGAGCTGATTCAACAGTGTGAACGGGATGTTCATTATTTTGTCTACCTTATTTATCTCAGTGAGGGCTGAGGAGTGAAGGCTGAATAACAGAAATGCACACGTGGACAAAAGTGTTGGTTTCTGTTAAAGAAGGAAAAACCCTAAATGGTCACTGAAATAACTTGAAACTGACAAAAGTAATAATAAATTCATAAATAAAAAATGAACTAAAAAACGAACTAATGAAAATCAGAAATTGCTTTTGAATTGTGGTCCAACAGAATCATTTAAAAAAACAAACTAATGAAACTGGCCTGGACAAAGGGTTAAAGGGTAAAAAGTAGTGACTGTGCTGTGTGGTATCATGGTTTGTACCACACTGAATATGGACCACAGAAAGCTAAGGAGAATCATGAGAGTTGTCTCAGAGATTAGAAAGGAAATCATAGACAAGCATGTTAAAGGTAAAGACTGTAAGACCATCTCCAAGCAGCTTGATGTTCCTGTAACTACAGTTGTACCGATTATTTTATTCAGAAATTTAAGATCCACAGGACTGCAGCCAACCTCTCTAGACGTGGCCGCAAGAGGAAAATTGATGACAAATTAAAGAGACAGATAATACGAATGTAACCAAAGAGCACAGAACAACTTCCAAAGAGATTAGAGGTGAACTTCAAGGTACACCATGTCAGATCACACCATCCGTCAGTGTTTGAACCAAAGTGGACTTCATGGAAGACAACGGAGGAGGCCACCACTGTTGAAAGCAAATCATAAAAAAGCGTGACTAGTATTTTCCAAAATGTATATTGACAAGCAACAAAGCTTCTGGGAGAATATCCTTTGGACAGATTAGATAAAAATTGAACTTTTTGGCAAGTCACATCAGCTCTGTGTTCACATGGAGGAGGCTCAATTATGTTCTGGAGCTGGCTTGCTGCATCTGGCGCAGGGTATCTTGAATCTGTGCAGGGCACAATGAAATCTTAAGACTATAAAGGCAATCTGATGTCCAGTGTCAAGGCCAACTCACACCGGACGCGGAACGGAAGCGGAACGGCACCGCCACGGTCACCGTAGCAAATAGAAGCCAGTCTAGTCAATGAGAGCACTCACACAGGGCGCGGCTCAGAAGCCCACGCCACGGCGCAAGCTTTCCGTAGCATTTCTATTTTTGCTGCGAGCCGCTGCTAAACCTCGTAAATTTCAACAGAGCACTGCGCACCAGACAGGAAATCCGACACAGAATCAACGTAATAAACTTCCGCCCCCTTTCAAAATAAAACACAATACGCAATTCATGTAGCTTTTTACAACTTCACATCAACGTTATGTGATGACCGGTGGCACCAGGTGATCAAAGATCGATCAAAGGGTCTCAACATGAACGACGAGAGACTAATTGTTGAAGTGGAACAACACACAATCATTTCTGACACAACAGATGCTTTTTATAATCTCCTCCACGTCGGAGAAGCAAAGTCAGCTGTTTGTTGTTGTTGTTTTCTTTATACACTGTTTATCGCGAGGTCTCGGGTATGTCCAGGATTCTCGCGTGATCTCGTGATCTCACGTGAATACGGCCGGCTCGCTCCGTTCCGTGGCTGATACGCGTCCGGTGTGAGTTGACGCCAGGCAAAGGACCGTTCCGCTGCCGTTCCGCCTCCTGTGTGAGTCCCGTGTCAGAAAGCTTGGTCTCAGTCACAGGTCATCGGCCCTCCAACAGAATAATGACCCAAAACAAACAGCTAAAAACACTCAAGAATGGCTAAGAGCAAAACCTTGGACTATTCTGAAGTGGCCTTCTGGAAATAGCACCCTTGAAACAGTTGAAGCAGTTTGCGCATGAGGAGTGGGCCAAAATACCTGTTGACAGGTGCAGAAGTCTCATTGAGAGTTACAGAAATCACTTGATTTCAGTGATTCTGTCAAAAGGTTGTTCAACAAAATATTAAGTTCAGGGTACCATCATTTTTTGTTCAGGCCAATTTCATGTTGTTTTTTAAAATGATTCTGTTGAGCCACAAGTCAAAAGCAAGGTATTTTACAACAGTTCATTTTCAGTCAGTTTTATTTATTTTTACTTTTGTCATTTTCAAGTTATTTCAGTGACCATTGTGGGTTTTTCTTTCTTTAACGGAGGGGTACCAACAATTTTGTCCACGTGTGCACCTCTGAAACTAACAATGCAGTGCCGTCTTAAGCAAAGTGACAGTGGTGTGATTAGTAACAGCAGGGTGTGTGTGTGTGTGTGTGTGTGTGTGTGTGTGTGTGTGTAAGTGCTGTTGTGTATTACTACACATTTGAGGTGTAATACACAACAGCTCAAAATAAACAGGATGGACAGAAGGTGTCAGGTCATGGATCAGATCCCATCCCTTCAGTCAAGGAGGAATTTCTTTCTAGCAAGTTTCCAGCTAAGCGACCAGCTCAAAGGGAGGAAGGGACAGAGATCAGGGGTGAAGGTCAATGTCATGTCATGTAGAGCTTGAGGCATACTCTGTTAAAGTGATTCAAGCAAGCAAATGATAGGCAGTCTCTAAACTTTTCTTTTCAGAATACATACTTATACTCTGTGTTGCTCTAAAGTGTCAGACTAATTATTTAATAAGTTAGAGACTCAAGAGCATTCTGATCAGTGAGATCTGATTCTGTGAGCAGGCAACGTTTGTTACTTCTGGCTACACTGACAACAGTGGTGTGTAGACACGGTTGACGTAATGTCTCATTATCTTCATTTATTTATGTATTTAGTAGGGCTGTCAATCGATTAAAAAAAATTAACTAATTAATCGCAAAAAATTCTGTAATTAATCGCGATTAATCGCGATTAATCTATCAATAAATTTATCAATAAATTAAATGCATTTTTCTGAGACTGAAGCTTATAATGAATATTTATTTATGTAAAATGATCAAATTAATTTAGAATAAACACAGAGAAGGTATATTTAAATTCATTTATTTTATTGGCTTAAGGTGCACATATGCACAGTGCAAACAGAAAAAAGCCAGAATGAGGAAATATACACTCCTGTAGTGTAGACTGGCGAGGTCCCGTGGAGGTAATTTCAGCAGGGTGTTTTGCTTTGAGGTGATATGTTAAAGTCGTGTTACTTCTGTGGAATTTAAATTCGGCTTTGCAAACTGTGCAAATTACCTTGTTTTTGTCCAACGAACCGTCGGGCAACTTTTAAAAAGAAATGTTCCCCCTAAAAGTCCTTATCCATCTTTCCGCCATAGACTCTCCTTTAGTTAGGATAGATCATAGACATATACACAGACTCTCCTTTAGTTAGGATAGATCATAGACATATATACATAGACTCTCCTTTAGTTAGGATAGATCATAGACATATACACAGACTCTCCTTTAGTTAGGATAGATCATAGACATATATACATAGACTCTCCTTTAGTTAGGATAGATCATAGACATATACACAGACGCCTCATTGAGCAGGTTGGTCCGTTGCTGCGATACGTTAACTTGTCCGCCATATTGGATGTGGCAGATCTGCCCGTAAACTAAAACAAGCAGGGCCGGTTTTAGCTATGGGCAATGTGGGCAACCGCCCAGGGCGCAGTCTCCGTGAGGGCTTTAAGTTAATGCCTCTTATACACCCATTCACAAACACACTAATATATCTGGGAAACAAAGCTCTACTTTGCCACATCCAAAATGGCGGCCGCCACCGGAAGTAAACAAAACCGCGTTAATTGCGTTAATTTTTTTTAACGCGTTAACTGTTTAAAATTAATCGACAAAATTAACGCGTTAATTTTGACAGCACTAGTATTTAGTTATTGTAAGATACAAACAACAGCATTTCCTCTAAAGCTGCGGTCACACTACATGACTTTCAGAGTCGTCTGACCTCTTCACACGTCACATCCTTCTATTTTGCGGTTTGCACGCTCCATGAGCAATCAGCGTCATTAATTCACACATTTCAAGAGCTTTCACAAGGAGTAATCCCCTTTATGCAAACTGTGTTTGATCAGGAGTTGTTAATAACACTAATAATTACACATCATGTTGAATTAGGAAAGTAGTATAAAAAAATCTTTAGAAACTCAAGATAAAGGATGTCATGTCGATGGTCTTCGTGTGAATTCAGCATCATTATAATTATGGAACAATTATCCTATCTTTATTCCAGAGCGTAGATTTTCAGTTTCAGAGCATGACTTTATTCCTTTTCAGTGACACAGCTCCTTCTCTTGCTCAGATTAATTCTCATGCTCACATTTTGTGCTGATTTCTGCTGCTTTCTTTTAAAATGTCTGCTTGAACTCAAAAATCTCATGCTCACATTTCTTCTTCTTGGACACAAACATTTCGCTCGCACTCAAATATGTCCTGTGCGCACTCAGATCTAAAGCTGATTCTCTTATTGAAATGTTTAACAAGAGATGATGGGTAAATAGGCTAGGCTACGTAATTTAAAAGGTATAATGAAAAATACGCTATGATGTTAATGATTTTTAGCATAACATTGGTGCATGTAATGCAGTGCATTATCTTCATCTACTACTAATTAGTTAGCCTATTTACGTTGACACCCGGGGGTCAAAGCCAGGGGGCGCATAATTAGGTTAGTGTTGGGTCTGTGTATGTTTTGGTCATTGGATCCGTTCGGAAAAGGATATTAAAAAACAAAAAAAATTGTGGTTATTTGATTTTCATTTTAAAATTAAAATAAAAAAATCAAGATATTTTCTTTATCAGGGTCAAGAAATACATACAACAAAAAAAACTTAACAAATTGGTTTTCATTTCCTGTTTCTAAAAACAAAAGATAAAATCTTTGGAAGGCTCCTGTTTATTCATATGAGGATAGTGCTGTGTATATGAGGGAGAATTTTGCCGCTGCTGTGAAAGATGATGGACATGGATCAGTACACTGTTTTTTGAAACGATAAAAGAGTGTACTGAAGAGGACATGACTGCAGAACAACAAAGCCGCATATTTCAGGTAAAAACTAAAAATAACTACATATAATCAGGAATTTTACCTCTTATTGTTATTATTATTCTTTCTCTCATATTCTTAGAATTAGATATGTTTGAGGCATGTGTGAGCTCTCAGATTGCGTCTGAACAATTCACACAGTGTTCGGAATTATTTATTATCTCATAAGGCTTATAAAAAATAACTAGTAACTCACATATAGGCTACGTTGGTGATGGACGCCTAACAGTAACTCCAGCACCCGCCTACTGATTTTTGTTGAGAAATATAAGCATATTAACATGCTCTGTGGTCAGACGCAAGCGAGGCCTGGTGACCGTCAGTCAAGCAGCCGAAAACACCCATTCTGAGGGGACTGACATTACCAGGATGCACAGGTACCTCCGAACTAACTTGGCCAGCCTGGAGAACCTTATTCCATTTACTTTCCACCAGTCTGTTGGGGTGCAATCTACAGTAGGGGTGGGGGTGTCTCTCTCAGAAAGTTCCAGTTCCGGATGCCAGTCTCACATTGAGTGAAGTATTGCTCCCCCTGGAGCAGTGCCATAACAGAGACCTGGGTGGCCGCTGCTCAAAGGTTTGCGCTCTCTTCGTTTATGTCAGACAACGCAGCCTCCTCTCCCCCAGCCTGTGGGATAGCCTCCACTGCCTCTCCCAGTTCAACCAGTTTCGCATTAGCAGCCACTCTCTGTGTCTAAGAAAGCCCAGGTGCTTGTGACGAGGGTCCAGCATTGATGAGATCATCGGGCGGATGACACAAACTCATCAGACTGAACCTGTAAATCAATAATCAGAAAAAACGCTGTATCTAAATATGCCTATTTACAAATAGCAACGCAAATAAGAGTAATGTGTTGTGGAAATCATGTCAGCTAAGTGAAAATGTTTAGCTTACATTCATTTGCTTGATGACGGAGGACCGCACTTTTGTCTTGAATTCGATGACTCCAGGCCGGTCTCCTTCTGTGCACATGAGACGGATATTGATGAGGCTCAAGGTGACGGGATAAGTGTTTGAGATGGAGGCGTCTTTCTCTGCAGACATAACCGTGGTGGCACATTTAATGCTTGACAGCACAGGCTGTGTGTCCTCTATCAGCTGCCAGTACTCCTCCTTCAACTCCAGGATCCTGGCATCTTGCAGCTTGATACTCTGACGTTAACCAGGGTCGGATGCACGTTGTTCAAGTGGTACATCAGTCGTGGAGGTGTTGTACTTATACACGGCTTCACAGTGAACTTCCTTATTTTTTTTATTCAAAATGGTTCCACGCCACACTTCGCTGTGACCTCTGCATGGTTAATTTTGAAATCTACGGAAACTCGCAGGCAGCTGTGTATACTGTTTTCTTAGTCAAATATCGCCCCCGGTTGGTAAAATGTTTCATTGCTGCCACACAGTGAAATTCATTGCATTGCTTCAAGACTCACGCTACGCAGCACAACCTTTATTTAATACAAAAGTTTTATCGATAAAAAATTCACATGATCGATACAATTCTTAACGATCAATTAACGATGATTGATTAATCATGCCCATCCCTAGTTCTGAGTTTGTCTGACCAGTTTGTTATTAATCGCCCAGCCAAATTCGATTGATTAAAAATATCAACAAGTTTATGAAATTAGATCAGGTCAGATTAGGTCAAAATCAGGTAAAAATGAATTCTCAGGTCTAGGACTGTGGGGGTGTGTCCACTGAATGCACTGAAACCACACCTACTCGTGGGAGCAATCAAGCAGCCATTTTGAAGTGACCGAAACTTGTCAGAGGAGTTCAGAAAATGACATGACTAACTTTGAAACACTCTGAGCGAGATGAATTCATCTCTATCTCTCTGCTCAAGGTGGCCTTAGCGTGTCATCGAGCCACCCTTTAAGGACCGCCCACAACATCCTGGACCCCTTTAAGGACCGCCCACAACATCCTGGACTGAAAACTGGTGAAAAACAGTTTGAACCTCTAACTCCAGATTTCAGACATATATCGTTCAAAGTCTTTTCACATGTTTTCAGCAACCATTTTCCAACATATTTAATGTGTTTTGAAGGAAACCTCAAAATTGCCTTTACACGGACTCAAGCTAACTGGTCCTCTTCAGAGTCGCTTTCTGAATGGGGAAAAAAGATGAAGAAAAGTGCAGAGCAGAGACAAGATGGGGCTGGATGACATGGCAAAAAAATCTGATCACAATCATTTATTCTCCATGAATCAATTAATATTGATGTTTATCACACTATATACCGATAATGCATTTTAAAGAGTATCCTGATAATGACTGAACCTTGAAGAAACTATAGGATTATTAGGATCATTAGTTTAGACTAACACAGAAAAGAGGAGGATAGTAAGCATTTAAATGTGACTGACTGACATGACTAAAAGAATATATCACATCTAAATGTGAACCTTTTAAATTTGCAAACACACCATCTGCATCAACTAAACAAGTTATCTTGTCTTATTTATTATAATAATGCTGTGGCTGCTGGGATAGAACCTTTTAGCAGCTGATGTTATTGTGTTGGTTTGGCACCGAACAACAGCATACAGTATTTTGCTGACTGTCTTAATCTGCACTTCATTACTTTTGAGATATCCAAACCATATCAATGGCAGAATGGCCAAAGATTGTGTTCTGCTTATTCAACAGGTGTTTGATAAATTGATCATACTGTCTCCCCTTTATTGCACTTCTTGATTATGAGGAGTGTCTTCACAGACTCCAGTAAAATGTATCTTAAAGCCTGTTCTATCCCCTCAACTGTGAGTTCTGCTCTGAAGCTGTCTGTGGAGGAGGAGCCTGGCCTTGCCCTAATGCAAACAGGCAGTGACACGGAGACAGCCCCTCACTTCCACTCATCTTTCTCATTCTCACTGCTGCTGTGTGAGAGACTACTAGATCTTTCTATATCGAGAAAAAGTTCATCATTGTTAGTGACCTAAATTATATCACAATCTTCTATCAAGATCGTTTTATCACCCAGCCCCTGAAACAGAAGTCGGTGTGTTTGTTTTTCAGTAAGTGGTGGAGAAGGGGAAAAAGTGTGTTCCTCTGTGGTGTTAAACATTCTGTCTCCTGTTATGGTGTAAATGCTGTGGGGTGCAGGACTATGTATAAAATGGTAGGTCTGTGTATAAAATGTGGAAATTTAAAACTAGCCATAAGATGGCAAAAATGTAGTATAGTTACTTTTTCTCTCTATCCAGCTAAAGTATAGCAATATCCCGTGTTCACACAGAAAGTCAGAACTGGCTTGGACATCATTTAGTCTGTAGACTGGAGCTTTGTAATTTAAAATCTGTTTTTAACTAGATACAGTCATAACAAACACTTGCTGAGCGTTATAAGAGGAATTTAGTGTGGTACACTTAAACTCAAATCACGTGGAGAAGCTGTGGTATCCTAAAAAAACTGAAAGACACAAATCAATTGCAGATCTTCAAGATCCTCAAGTGTAATCAATGATTGTATTAATATTATTCAGTGTTTTGAATACACCAAATCAGGTATTGTGGAGTGCAGGGTTGTGCAGGGGTATGGGTGTGTTAATGCAGTGAAAGAATCCTAAAATATTGGCTTCACCCTCTCTTCACTTGACCACAGCTGTTCTCTCCCATCCACCCCAGTGTGACAGCAGGTCGCATTTCTACAAAAGCATTTGTTTCTACATCCCATGCAGCCACCACTGCTGTAGCCTAAATGCCACCACTTAAATCCTCCAAGGCAAATGTACTTTGTGACTTTGAGCTATACAAATTGAATTGAATTAAATGAATGGGAGGGCAATGCCTAATTTAGTCTGCTAAAATAAGTGATACTGTCAGAAGTATACACCTAAAGTCATAATTAGAAGTCTGTCAACTCCAATACTGTGGTAATAAAAGTGAGTTGAATATAGACAGTATATAGGTGTATGGTGTGAAAACTAATATCTTACACTATAATCACTGCTTGTTCAGTTTGTTGTGTACAGCTTAAGTTTGTGACCAGACACCATTGTTTTGCTCAAGTTGTTTAGCTTTATCTGTTTGTGGTGAATTACTCTTAGTACATTGTATTACTACCTCTTTGTTGCTCCACTTCTGCCACTACCACTACTGTTTTTCTCCAAGGCCAAAGATCTAAGCCAGCCAGGTCTTTATGTATTTTTTACATCATGAACAACTTACTAAGTGGATTATGTTATGGCCTCACAATATATAGCATCTGAGGTATGAAATTGTATCTACTGTTTTTGTCCTGTCCTGTTTTTTTATTTTTATAAAAGTGTTAATTTCCTCTTATCAAGATGCCCCGCCTCTGCTATTAAATACAACACCAAACCCTGTGTGGTTTGAGTTGCCATGAAATCATGATGAACATGATCAGCACTAGCTCTGTACAGTTCATTATACATCAGTATTATTTGTCTGCTCTACAGCAATGTTCAGTGCATTTAGAATAAGTGGCATACTTCTTCCTGTATTAATGAAAAGCACATTTGATTTGTTCTCTTACAGATATCTGCAGGTTTACAATTATGGAAGAAGACCTCACAATACCTCATGATTCTGCCAAAAACTGCAACATATCAGTAACGGAGGATGAAAAAGAAAAGGTAAAGGACTTTGTGTATAAGCATTTCAGAGAAGTGACAGATGGGTCACTCTTCAATAATGCAGAAGAATCTTCTATTAAGGAACACGGGAGTTCCACCAAGAAAGATAAACTCTCTCTTAATAAGGGCCATTGTAGAATTCAGCAGGGGGCTGTTTTCTCTGGAAAAATTCTGAGCTTTGAATGCTCGGTGTGTAAAGATGCTTCCACATATAGCCCCAATGATCTCCTCAAACATTTTCGAGCAGCTCATAAAGGAACACTTCCGACATACCCTTGTGACCTGTGCAGTTTTGTCACACACGAATTCCCTGCTCTTCAACGGCATCGGATTGAGCACAGGAATACTTTGGTTACATGTGAGCTCTGCAATGATGATGTTCAGTACTCTCTGCTTTTGCTCACTAGACACTACATAATGTGTCACAGTCTAAATGGACATTTCAACTGTGACTGGTGTGAGTTTACTACGGTGGATGCAGGTACATTTGTCCAGCACATCCATCATCATAATGAGAATCATTGGAAGTGTTCAAAATGCAGACATATCAGCTTGACCGAAGAGGATCACCAAAAGCATACTAAAGCTCACTCGGGTACATTCCCCTTTAGTTGTCAGATGTGTGGATATGGTGCAGCAAGAAACGAGTACCTTAAAACACACATGACAGCTGTTCACAAAGAGGAGATGGAGAGAAGGAATGCATGGAAGGGTATAGAGGACAGTGGCACTCCAGCAAACTCATCTGCAAGCTTAAAACATTTGTTAAAAAAGAGTGGTGAATCGCAGGAGGCTCAGAGGGTATCAAAATTGAACTGTCTTTCTGGGAGTTTACCAAACCAAAATGGCAGGTTAATCAAACCAGAGATATCCTTAGAGGAGGTCCATCATGTTGCAGATGGGAATCTAGCAAAAAAAGACAACAAAATTTGGAGCAAAGCCTCTCATAATTCAGAGCAGTCAATGCCAGTAATGTTACAGGAGTGTGACAACTCTGCAATTTCTGATGCTGTAAGTCACACCAATCCTAATGGACTGACTGTTCTGATGGTTAAGAACAAAATCTCTCTTCCCCCAAACTGTACAACCAAAGTGATGGGATTCAAGATGGTTGATGGGAAAAAACATTTAGTTCTCAAAGTAATACCAGCAGCAAAGCAAGACTCATCTACTCAGAACCAATCTTTGGTTGAAGATGTGGGCTCCTCAGCACCAAATCCTTTGTCGGATAGAAGTAAAATCACTGAGAATGGGGAATGCTCTGATAGCAAGAGCTCAACGTCACATTGCTTTGCCGTTTCTCCAAGAAGTGGATCTTGCATACAGATGGATCAAGACGATATTATGGCAGTAAAAGTAAAGATTGAGGAGGAAGAAACCTCTGTTTGCAACCTTGATTCCAGCCTGCATAGAGATGATGTTGAGCAAGAAACTAATCCTTTACTAAATAGATCTTCAACATGTGCAGACACATTATATCCAATGGCAAATGAGTATGATCACATGGCTGACCAAAGTCATCCACGTCAAGCAACTTCTTCAGAGAAGAGTGGTTTTGATAGTAACTCAGTCTCTGCAACATTCAACTCTGATGCAACCAGTTATTGTGGTTTTAATAGCAGTAATACTTCAGCAATGTGTTCTGGCAAAGTCATTGGTTTATCTTCACCTTCAAAAGTTACTCAGGAAACACTGCTTTCCAAACAAGTCTCCCAAAAAACTGTTGAGAACTGTGGGGCTGCAGATGAGTTATCGATGGCTGAAACAGAAACAGACACACCCACTGACAAACACAAGTGGAACTCTTCTTTTCACACGATAGAAAATGATAACCAGTCTTCTCAGAGTACACCAGAAAAGGGCAATCTAGATAGGGTCACAACTAAGATTAAACATAAAAATGGCCAGAAAAACTTTAAAAAGCTTTTGACAAATCCATCACCTCCATCAGAGTCATCCCCACACACTCCCGGTAACTGCAGAGAAAGTGCCATGGGCTCAGAAAATTGCACACAAAATTCACCAAACCAAGAAGTATTTACTTTTCACAATTATTCTAAGGAAACATTCAACACCTCACCTAACACTACACAAAACTTTGAGAATATGTATGAACATTCAGCAGACAAAGAAAGCATTTGCGAATCATCGCACTTTAGCTTAACATTGGCAGAGTCTCCAGAATCATTCACAGAAAGTGGTAATGGAGACGAGTTAACTCTGGACGGCATGAAGAAACTGTCAGATAGTGATTTCGAAGTTAATGAATGCACAGCTGATGACCCTCTCACTGAGGATGAAAATCCTGAGTCAGTGCTCCAAGACTTCAATATTATTAAAATTGAAGATGAGACCATTCCAATATCCAAAAAACAGCCAGAAACAAAGAATAGTGCAACTTCCTTGGGTAGTTTTGTGGAGGAACACTCAGATGCAATCATTACCCAACAACTTAATAAGGAAAGAATTGGATCTTCAAGCAATGATTCTTCAAAACAAACAAAAACGACTCTACGAATTCTTCAATTACCAGAGGGTAAGCAGCCAGTGCTCTTGAGGACTACTGAGAATCGATTTGCCATGCCAGTGCAGGTCAAAGCCACTCCAGGTTTCAAACTAATAACTAATTCTGCAAATCCCCAGATCAATGTATCTTACATGACACCAGGGTCAGAAAGATCAGGTAACCCTACTGGCCTAACCCTTACTCCAAACAGCAGGAGGATAGGTGTATCAGCAGCACCAAAGGCAGGAGCTGCTGAAAAAGGGACGACCCTTCTCTCTGCTGTTCAACCAGGTGTTGGCACCACTTCAAATCACTACTTAATCAACAGCCCAGGTTTTAAGGGTCCTGTACTATTTTCAAGCACTCCACATAATGCCCCTACAGATAAAACCGCAAAGGCACAGCCAACTTGCTACTTGGTACAGAGGTCTGTTCCATTTGTTCAGACCCCAAGTACTCCTGGCCTCAGACTGGCAAGTACACAACTCCCACTGAACTCAAGGCCAGTTCTAGCCATGCCAGTGAGCTCTGCGGACAAACCTAGCACTCTGCAGACTGGTCGACAGGCATTCTTGCTTCGATACATTTCTCCACCAAAATCAGGCCTACTGTTGAACAACCAAGACACAAAGACTGGGACTCAGTGTAACCAAACCAATGAAACTACTGGGAACAAGGTAATATTTAAAATCGTCACTCCTACCGGTAGCATTCTTACAAGCGGCGCTCCCACCTCAAGCAATCAACCTTTGTTTCTGGCCACCAGACCTCAGACCCAGTGTTTTCTGGTGTCATCAAACAAAACAAATGCAAGTGTCTCCAATGGACTAAAGAAATTGATCACCATACAAAATACTGCACAGAAAGATGTCAAGGAATCTTGCATTTCACCCTCTCAGATGAATGTAAAGGTACCAACATGTGAAGTGGAGAAACCTATTCTAGCCCCAAGGCCAATACGGCCTCCAAGCCAAAGGAAACGGCGCAGGAAACCATTATTTGATGAGCTTCCAGCAACGGTGCATAAAGCTAGAAGACTCTCAAATAAAGTACTGACTGAGAAAGAGACTACTGTGTTATGGGAGCCTGTAGCCAAAGACGTAGAAAGGACATTAAGACTTGCCCCATTCACTTCTCTACAGCAGGTCAAATGCCCTCGTAGATACCAACCTGTCGTGGTGCTTAATCATCCAGATGCTGACATTCCAGAGGTGGCCAATATCATGAAAGTAGTTAACAGGTATAAAGGTGCTGTTACTAAGGTCTCTCTGTCTCAGAAAACAGTCCAAGCGCTCTGTGCTCAAGGGATGAATTCCTTGACCAAAGGTGCATCACCTCACAGTGATGATCCAAGCCCTCGGCCAGTTCGGAGTTCTGTCCGAGAGCGTTTCCTCCTGAAAATGAAGCTACGAAAAAAGAGCAAAAAAAAGTACGAAGTAGTCGAAACTTCGGGTTGTAGACAAGAACCTGTGGTGTTTGACTGCTGGTTTTGTGGTCGGCCCTTCAACAGCCAAGAAGATTGGATTGGCCACGGGCAGCGGCACCTCATGGAGGCAACTAGAGACTGGAATAAACTGTTCTGAAAGTTTTCCATCACCTTAAATGGGTTCATATTCTGCCATTTTTAAGGTGGAACAAATGGTTGAAGTTGTATATTTTTTAATGACCTTCCACTATACATTTTGTTCAATTTCTTTTCCTGTAAATATATATTCTTAAGTGAATCATAGTTTATCTTTTCATAGGTGCATATTCTGGTAAATTATGTACTGCAAGTATGGTTTTTATATCATGCATGCACAGGTCAGATTGAGCTGTGAAAATGGTACACTGTAATTGGAGTTATTGTTAGAGGACTAGCTGAAAGAGGGCACAATGTCAGCAACGGTTGTATGCAGAGTTGGTTTAAATTACTCAGGTGATTTCATATTAATCTGGTTTGTCATTTTTGCTCATAAATTTCAAAAAGCATAGGCCTAGTTTAAGGGACTTTTGTATCTTTTATTACCCTGCACGAGGACAGGCAAACTGTATTTGTATAGCTTAATTCTAAAGCTTGTAGACAAATTATTTTGCGCTTGTAATTAAAAAAAATGTTCTGGTCCAAATTATTCCTTTTTGTATGATGTTTTAATTAAATGGGATATAGTTTTACACGGTTTCCTTGTCAGGACTTTGTCAACTTGTAGCATGCATTTGACTACAGTTAAGATTTTTCACAGTAATTTCTTTGGTCTGCCTAGTGTTGCTGATGGATGGTTTTATAAAATACTTTTGCAGAAAAGAGAAATCCTGTATCAGTTACATAGGGATGTTGTCATGGCTCTCTGTCAGTACTTGAAAATTTTCGATCAGCCCATTTTACACTCTATGCAGTTTCGATACAACGGTATTTTTGTTTGCCTGTGATCATGTTGTGAATCCACATTTGATTAACAAATTTACTGATAAATGTCAAAAAATTCCCAAAGTTGTGTTCAGATTGTAATTCTTTTGGTTGTTAAAGTGTTTATTCATTTAATGGTGCAGGATGGTAAAATCAAGAAAGACGTCATGAAAATATGTCAGAATCTGTCAGATTTGGCATTCACTTCCAAAACCTTTAGATGTCAGAGTAGAGTTGTTAATTGTGGAGGTTATGAGTAATTCTACCCCATATGTCAATAATATTAGTTAAACTAGGACTACAACTAACAATTGTTTTCTCTATTGATTTAATCTACAGATTAACTTCTTGATTAATGCTCAGCTAACTGTCAGAATATAGTGAAAAATTACACCAAGGCGTCCCTTTGTCTGACAGGCCATTATTCAGTTTATCATTGCACAGTACAGAAAAAGCAGCAAATCATCACATTTTAGAATTTTCTTTAAAAAAAATCCTTTAAATTGTCCCGTAAACACAGCTTGTGAAGTAATGGCTATATCTCAAGAAATTATGTGACAGATTTCCAATTGTTTTTATTGTCACAGACCTTGACAACAATAAACTGTAATAATTTGCCATGCTCTACAAAATAACAAAAATTTAGCTGCTTGGACCACAACGACAGCACAGCACTTTGGGAAATGGAAACGATGTTTTTGCAGCTTGAACCCGTGTTCCCGCTGCTCATGCTGATTTAGAATAAGGCGTAGTTCTGATGGGAAGAGTTGGCTGGACCACAAATCCCAAATCATTTAGTGGAACTACAAAATGTGACAGGAAAACTTTGAAACTGTACAGGAACTAGATGACGGTGTATATAAAAATGTGACAACATTTTTGACATACATTTACTTTAGAACAAAGAGCATCCATCCATAAAGCAGATAAAACAACAGGAAGGGCATTTTCATGCATTTTTAAAACTTCTCTTGCTTCAATAAAACAATGAATACATTTAGTAGTGATCTAATAGTTACTGTGATGTTTGTTTTTCATGCTCTATAGACATTTTAAGTGTAGAAGGAACCCTGAACATAACCCATGCATTTGGACCCTGCATTAACTTTTGCCTTTTATTATATTAACGTTGTACTGTAAATCTGGTCACTGTCATCAAGTCTGTACATACATTTGTTTAATGTTCATTTGAAATACCATTTTTTGGGGTTGGGTTTTAACAATTGTGTTACAGGATGATTGAAATGTGGAATGAATGTTTATTTCCATTCAATATGCAAAAATGACTGAACAATGCAAAGCCATGCTAATGTGTTTTATTTTTTCATTCAAATTGAAACAGCCAGCCACTAGTTACTGAAGGTACACTTTTCACCAGCAGTAGCTAAATGTTCATTTAGGTCAACAGCAGGGCATTTCATTCTAAATTAGGCTCATTCCCTGAAGTAAAACTCCTGTAAGTGTAGCATGAGTGGTAGCTACATTCAACTGATACTCTTGAAACCAAACATACACTCAACTTTCTCTTGGTTCACAAGATGTTCTTAAAGGAATCATTCAGCATTTTGTGGAATAAGCTTCCCCTTGTTCAGAGATTGCTCTTTGATGTTTAACCTAGCTTAGCATAAAGACTGTAAGCGGAGGGAAACGACTAGCCTGGCTCTGTCTAAAGTTAAATACAACCACCAACACTTCTAAAGATCTCTATATCTTAATTTAATTTAATTTTCTGTGCACAAGCAGTAATGTAAAAATAGGTTTTAGGGAGAGTGGGTACCACATAGTTCCAACCACAGATTGTTCCAACCCCATACTTCACAGACGAACATGTCTGATGATTGATGTCCATCTACTCATCTCACACTCCATGAGCAAAGACGCAGATTTCACAATCATTGAGCTATTCCTTTAATCAAACCATCCGAGCCAGATGCAGGAAGCTAACTTCCTTGACCATAATATTTTTTTCCCAAGACGAGTTGATTAGTTTCCTTTTTTTGTTTTCCAGCTCAGTGTAAAGCTGTTTTAAAATCTACCCTTCAGTACAATTCAAAGTGAATGTGCAAGTCTCATTAAAGTGTCCTACAGCTTCTGTTTTATGGGGGGGAAAATTATCACAGCTTGACATTCAGTCTGCAAAATGTCAAACATCATTCAAACATCTTTTCACTTTGTTTAAAGGATTAAGTTATCTCATATCTGAATATATATGTGGTTAGTATTTCTTTCTTCAAATCAAGGAATGAAATTCAAACTACATTTTAGAAACACCGTACTTTATTAAGGTTCTTATAAAGGTTCTTCCATTTAGTCTTTATGTTGAGAGATCAAGTTTGATGTTTTTTTAAAGTGAAATTTCTCATCTGCATTATAAAATGTAACAACAGAGTTTTGTGAGAGTTAATCAAATCATGACACAACTGAGTACATATTTAATGTAATAACCTAACAGTAGCATGTTGTATTAACTACTTTTCAGCCCACTGATTTTTTAACTCCCTCCCTGACACAGACAGCTTGAATTGATCCCAACCCAAATGGATGCAGACACCAAATGAAGTGCAGGTCTTCTTTTAGTTTGTTTTCGCTAGGTTCATGTTTGTTTCTGATCACATGGTTTTATTTTTTCCATGATATTTACATGAAGTGTACATTGTGAAAACATCCCTGTGTTTGTTTCCTCTTTGTTTTCTGCTTCCTCTTCGCTGCTCTCAGGCCAAAGAACTATTGGATTTTATCACAAAATTTCAGAGTATTGTTTATGGGCTTTCTAACTGTACAAATGAGTTCTGCACTGTGACCATTACAAACCACTCATTATGGGAATACGCTACTCGATCAGCTTTTGTCAGTTTATGAGCCTAAAAACATAAAGTGAACAATCATTGAAATCCATTTTAATTTAAACACAAAGAAAACTGACAGTTCACTCCATTTCGCCCCTTCAGCTGTTAAAATGATGATGATGATGCTTGAAAACAAAATAGCTGATGCGTTTCACGCCTTTGAATGCTGAACTGATCATGTAAAGTAAACCGTTCCTGTCCAGCAGGCTGTTCAATCTTTCCTCATGCTAAGTGCCTCAAATGTCCTTTGGCAGGTTGACTGTGTACTGTATTCTTTTGTTCAACGTAGTGGTGCACTCTCCTCTAATAAATGTACATACCTTATGGAAACAAGCTGGTGTTTGTTTTTTTCCACTTATAAATGATCACAAATTATGGCACACCCATTAGTGACAACATTCTTTGTTAATATTTCAATGCTTAATATAGCACAGGGGTGAAAAAAAGTTTTTTGGTCTTAAAACAAACATCCACAGGAGGGCAGCACACGACAATCTGTTAGAGGCTCCTTATGAATTTTATTCAGTTGAATCATTTGCTCTATCAGTTTTCTGTGGATATAAGTCATGTGTTATTGATGTTGGATATTGTAGATGAGTCTGAACTGAGCCTCTACAACCAGGAGTAATGAATAGGCTGAGCAATAAACCAAACATTAATATGATTTGAACACTGAATGAATGATTTGTGTAAGATCACTTCAGAATCAGGGTTATTACCATGTAGGTTTTCACTATGTGGCACTCACCTTGGTGTTTTTTGTACATATCAAACATCAAGTAAAAGTGTTAGTAAAAATAAAAGTCAAGTGACTAGCAAACATAAATTTATGTATAAAAATCCAAAAAGCTGTGCAATAATGTGCAAAGTATTCACTAGTTAGTGAGCAAAAGTTCACAGTATGCAGAATATGTAAGTGTGAAATTTGATAATCCAAAAGATGTTGTCGTTATTAAAGGTTTTAAAAGGTGTGCGTTAATATAACACATTAGCAAAGACAGACATAGACCATCTTATTAATCTTTCTAAGTTACTGTAGCTCCAGTTATTACTTTTGTATGCATTAATAAATGACAGATTGTCAGTTTATTAGGTCCATCTAGGTAAAACTAATGTAGTCTAAAACAACATGTATATCAGACAGAGCACACAGACATCAGTTATACATCATAATTGTAAACTGTTTATGTCAATTCAGGAAATAAAAAAATAAAAAAACTGCCCTCTGATTAATAAGAATTCAATTTTATTTGTATAGCATCAAATCCTAACAGTTGTTATCTCAGGATACTTTCCATATAGAGCAGGTCTAGACTGCACTCTTTACTCAACTCAACAATTCACACCATGAGTAAATACATGGTGACAGCCACATATCCATCCCTAGTATCACACACACACACACACAGAGATTACACACAAACACATCCTACTTCATCTTAATCTAAACTCTATTCACAGATAAACAACATCATAACTGTTTTATGTTACTGTCTGTATGTCTGTTATGTCCATCGTGTTTATCTTCTGTCACTCTTTCTCTCTTTTGTCACGACATTAAATAAATAAAAATCAAAATAAATAAATGAAAATCACCCATTAAATTATCAATCACTTTAGCTCTAAAATGTTTTAGGGTAATAAATTTCAAATCGATATTTATATTAACTCTTATGTTATATACAATATCAATATTATATTTTTTTATTTAGAAGATTATTTCTACTTTTAAAATAAGAACTGGACTGCTTCTTGTCTTGTGTCATTTGCCCGTGAACGCTCAGAATATCAATAAATCATCACTACATTTTCCATGACTTGGCTAATTGATCAATCATCTAATCTCATCCGCTCTAAAGATTTTTAGTGTGATCAATTCCACATCAATATTTAATTTCAGTGATGAATAAAGAGTGAAATAATACAGTATGTAAGGCACAGGCACACAGTGAGGAGGGACCTGACTGTGGTCTAAATGCTCACACTGGGGATTTCACAGTTCTCCTGCATCACACACCGGCTTTGATGTATTTCTTCATATGATTGTATATATTTATCTATTATACAGACTGTGGTGCTTCTTAAAGGAAAATTAGCAGACTGAAATACACCTTACAAATTAAATAGAAACATCAAACTATTGCTAAATGATGTGATGTGCTCACTTGAAAGATATTTAGTTGTATTCTAAATATCGGAGGGTTGAAAGACTGAGTGGAAATATATTGTGTCTAAAAGGAAAGAGGTCTTATGAGTAGAGCTACATGTCCAGAGGGAAAGCAGCGCAGCAGAAAGATTGGACATTTGTGCAGAAAATTTGCAATCATTAGGTATGAATAGTGTAATGTAAAACTAAATGAAAATCTGTGTGTATGTCATGTAGGCAGATACAGGCAATAGGCTAACGCAGCGAGAAGACAGCCAGGTCTGCAGGCTTCTGTAGGGCTTCAAAATAGGTCATGTTCACATCAGGGATGTCTGCATAATTTTTCTGACTTCTCTGCTGCTGAAGTGGTTTAGGCCAGTGGCCCGTGGCTGTGGAGGAGAGCACCGTGCGGGGGGATGGGATGGATGGATGGAGGAGACCACTACATGGAGCTTTATCATCACAAAACACAAGAGATGAAGACTTTTCCTCTCAACATCAATGGAATTAAAGTGATTTGTTGCCCCCACTTTCAGAGTGTAATCCCACTGTGGTAAATATGGACAGCTGTACTCGAGTATTTGTTCTGATTACATTACTTATGATCAAAAACTAGCGAGTCAACATTGCCTTGACTTTGCACAACAGAAGCTGCAAAGCCAAGTTACATTGCTCACTCACCCAGCTCCTGTTCTGTCATGACACCATCTCCCCTCCACTGTCTGTAATCCACTAACACTCCCCCAGTGTTCTCAGTTCACAGTTTAGGCAGACTGGCTAATTGTATGCAATTGTACTCAGAGCACAGACACACCATTTATCAAAAACACTAACTTTCTTGCGATGGTGTGTTCTTTTTGGAGCTTTATAACCAAACCATAGAATAATAGTCACCATGTGACTGAGACAATATGGTAAATAGCAGTGGCTCTTCTCACCCATGTATGCGTGTCTAAGCCCAAATCATACTTTCATCATCTGCTCACGTCTGAGAGGACAAAACCCTTCCCCATAGTCAAAGTGGCTCTGGGAGAGAGTGAGAGGAAGTCACTGTAAAATTAACTTCTAAGTCCTTTCCTGGCCACTTTTCCTTGACCTCGATGGAAAATGTCACAAGGTCAAGGAGAGATGGGAAGGAGAATTCATAAGGACTTATAATAATCAGCGATAACCTTATGATGATCTGCAGGACGCTGGATATCACCGCTACAAACTGTTTTTACTGTCTGTGTGAACGCAGCTCCACAGTCAACAACAGAACACACTATTACAAAGTTTTTGTAAAGTTTTTACATAACGTCTTATTGCACAGCTTCCATAGTGAGTCTTTAACTTTCCTAAACAAAAGCAACAATTAAACTATAGTTTCTATCAGCAATATTGTGACATCTAATGAGATATACTCTCAATGAAAGTTTTAATTGTACGTTAATTAACATTAGTTCCTTCCTAATGTTGAACAGAAAAACAGAACTGAGGCAGCCTCATAGTTCAACATGTGCTCTGCTAGTTACAGTCTTTGGACATGTTTGTCTTATGAGCTTTCAATATTACCTCCACATACAGATATTATGACTACATCATTTTTTCAACAGCAACCAGTAAATCATTTATTAAGTAGAGCAAACTGCTCTGAGTTAAGTCAGTGAAGTGTGAGTGTTGGGTGCTATGAAACTGTAGGTGCTAACTTAAACATGTGTAACATGAACCAAGACTAAACTAAACACAGCCAGTGGGTGCGCTCGAATAGCCAGTTTTGCTTAGGAAGGTTCCTAACTGACCTGGAAGTATTAACGTAGCCGCCATGATGAGAGCTGTTTGAATTCTCTAACTGTTAAGGAAAAGAGCTTCAATGCTTCCTTTATTATCTCTTTTAGGATAGGATACACCGGACCATCCTTTACAAAAGGAAAGGAGGTAATGCGGCCCCATAATTCCTTGCGGCAGTGACAAAAAAATTGATGCGCTATTCAGTCATTCATAACCAGACATAAAAAAAAAACATTAATTTATCTAAACAGTGTGATGCAGACTGCAGCAGAGAGAGCGTGTGAATATGAACATACGTGTTGACGTGATGTAAAAACTTTGATCATCAAGTGTGTGTTCTGTTGTTGACTGTGGAGCTGCGTTCAGACACACAGTAAAAACTGTTTGTAACGGTGACATCCAGCGTCCTGCAGATCATCATAAGGTTATCGCTGATTATTATAACTCCTTATGAATTCTCCTTTCCATCTTTCCTTGACCTTGTGACGTTTTCCATCGAGGTCAAGGAAAAGTGGTCAGGAAAGGACTTAGGAGTTAATTTTACAGTGACTTCCTCTCACTCTCTCCCGGAGCCACTTTGAAATCACACCGCTTGTGAAGGCGTAAGGTCAGACAATGACCTGAGAGAGGAAATAGAGGAAGGCCAGGACAACACGTATACTGTGTTAAGGACTTGGGCTATCACAATACACATATTCTGGTCATGTGTGTGTGTATCCAGCTCCAGTTCTGTCATTCTTTCTTTTTTTGGGCTAAATAAAAATACAATTTAAATGTATTGAGGCTAAAAATACAGGATCTGCCTAGAAAATACACAGTATGTTTTTCAATTTGTAGAACGTGACTCACTCCCCCATATGAAGCTGCCAAATTTCCCGGGGAAAAAAAAAATCTGAGATTCCTCGATGGTAGCTTCAGCCTGTTACAGAAAGAGAACAATGACTCATGCTGTGTATCACAGTAAATCTTTATTTCTAGTGCAGACAACACAGTGCTCATATTGGTACTCCCTTTGTTTTACAAGGTGTCACATTGTTTCTTTACACTGCCGAGTGTAAAAGAAAAAATCCACAATAGAAGTGAGAAATGAAAAATGTCACATTAAAATGTTTTCATGTTTGGACAGCATCCTTCAGTGTCATTTCAACACTAACAGGTGAACCGGTCCTCGGTCTGGGATGAGGCCTTAAGCTGTCGCAACAGTGGGACATGACGACACATCACATGTACACAGTCATCAACGTCAGGCTCAGGGTTAGTGTCCGTAGATGATCACACCTACGCCTACATCAAACTGGGATATGTTGACATATAAGTGAACATCTGTGTTTAACTCACAATATACACTGTATAACAGAGTGATATGACTCTTTAAAGTAACACTAGTTCTGGTATGGAGGCCTGATTATCGCCATGAAGTAAATTCAAATGTATGGATGAGTTTTACTGAGCGACTTCTGCACTTGTTCCACTTGTGCCAATAAATACCATGAACCAGAGAGTTGTTTTATAAAGATGACTAGGAGAAGCAGGGCTCACCGTGAAAAGCCTGATTTCAGTAATCCTAGAAAACTGACCCAGGATCAGACCTGACAAAATAATCCTAACTTTCTCTAGCTCTTTCTGTAACTGCATCTTTCTGGCTTCATATTTGTGTCTTGTTTCTAAATGCATTATGGAATATTTTGAGCAAAAGTCTGAGAACGCATAACACAGCATATAATTCTTTACATTTCTCTACAAAACTGCTTTCATTATTTTTCTGTGCTAAACATGTCCCATTATGTGCTCAAAAAGGTGACACAAATATGATTCACTACATATCGCGGTCAGTTTGAATTTGTTAATGAAGGCTGTGAGACGGGGATAAAAGCTCTTAACATTATTTTGTCAAACTACTATTCCCAAGATGCACCTTTGATACACCTTTCACTGCCCTAGTATGGTGCTAGGAGGTGATCTAGCTCACTAATTAACACGCCACATTTATTTTTTCAATCCATACACAAACCAAAATGTAAACATGACAACTCTTTAGGGGGCCTGAACTTTATGCTAAGCTAGGCTAATCACCTCCTGGCTTTAGCTCAACACTTAACACAGTCATGGGGTTGATCTGTCTTCGCATCTCTCAGGCATGAAGTAAACAAGTGTGTTAGTGTAGAAGACTGTTTCAGTCTGACTGATGGCTTGTCACACTGGCACACAGACTCATTTAAACTGCTTTATGAAACAGAAAATGAGCTGCTTTAATTAATGTAGCGTCATGAAACAACTCAGTGGTGAAAACATATGGAAGTTTCTGGAACGACTTGAAAGGGTTGCTGATGATTTTCGAAAACCTGAGTTCAAGTTTGTATGATGCTACAAACTGTATGATCTCTAAAAACTCATTGAGAATGAGTTGTGTGTAGTTTCTCATCATCACAGTGAAAGCTGGCACATCATTTTGGCACTATACAGAGTTTGTGCTTTGTAGCACATTGCACTTTTTTTTTGGAATTATGATCTCACCATGTGAGGGTTACTGTAGTACATACTAGTGCAATATTTGTCAGACAAGAGTCTATTGGACTCCATTTGGCAGCATACATAAAGTGTCTCCATAGAAAATCTTCATAGGCTTCATAAATTAATTTTATCAAGGTAAATAAATGCAAAATTCTGCAAGGGCGGATCCATAATCATAAACACATAGAGCACAAACACACCACATTTGTATGTACCTACTCATGCACAGTTGCACATAAAAAACACATGCTCACACTGATTCACGTGTAACCACTCATAAATTTATATTGTGTCTAGCAATGCTATTAGAAATGTAATAACATTAACAAATATAGTTTTTGTTAAATGATTAATCCAAGTATTTAAAGGTGCAAACAGTAATATTTTACCACCGTTTAAGTTCTTAAATAAGTCTTTACAGATTGACTTGTTTTCTGGCATTCTTGACCCAACTGGGGACCTGAGACAGGGCAGGTTCAAATTATATTCAGTCTAATTTAATGACTCGATGTATTGCGCTTCTTGGCCATGCCCGTCCATTAATTTCTGTCTACCTGTGTTGGTGTTTTCTCCCTCTTGATGTCAGTTTTAGGTCGTCCAAATATAAGTTGAGCGAGTACTCGGCTAAAACGATAATGTATCATCAGAGTGAAATATGTCATTATGCATTTTCTAATAAACAACTTTAATATATATAATAATAAATAAATAAATAATCGTTATAAAAAAATAAAGCTGTTCTGTAAATAGTTTTCTGATATACAGTATATAGCAACTTTTGATGAACCCATATCAATTTCAGACTTAAATTGGCAACCTCTGTCAGTCCCATCCATGTCTGGTTTACGCCACCAGTCCAAGTATAGATATGGATACTGATTAGTTGGTTGAACAGATACAGACAATGGTGTAATTCTAGTTTCTTGGTCAAGGGCAAGGTCAATGCAGTTTCTAGTAACTGAGACCCAACTCAGGACCTGAGATCCTGGGCCGGGTGGGTCTGGTACTCAGTCTAATCAGATAAGGTACCATGGTGTTGTCGAAGGTCTCATTTTTGTATATCAATTTGTCTGATTCCTAAGGGGATCCAAGTGGACTCTCCATCACCTCTATCCTATATCCTTAGTCTGTTTGTGGGTCTATTTAGATTGGGTATATATTCTTTTGAAAATAGATTTATGCACATTGAGTTTGGTCTATTAGTTTTCCAAGTTTTTAATCAGTAAATTCTTCTAAGTAAGATTATTCCATTTACCTGACCTGTATGTATTTGAAGTATTGTGGAGCAGCTGATACACACTCCATAGAATAAAAGGTCCCAACTTTGTTGTTGTGACCAAAATAAACTACTGAGCTAAAGTCTCTCTTGAGAGAGACATACAATACTGATTGCAACTTTAAACTGCTTGGAGCAAAGAATTTATTCAACATTAATTCAACCTTTCTTGCATTTGAATGTTTCTTATAAAAAACGATTAGTAACACACTTGAATATAAGTTTGTCATAAAGGGTACTGAAGTATCATCAGGACTGAAGGCCTCACTGAAAACTGAACCTATGCTTTAAGGACAAAGCTGAAGGCATTGAGACCAAAACATTTACGGGGCGATTCAATTACAGGGCTGCTGGAGTGGAAAGTACAAGCATAATAGAACTATACGGTGGTTTCATTCTTCCATGGGCCAGTTCGTATGTTTCCTGTGGCATCAGAACCAAACAGACTGTCTTCTTGCAGGCTCCTATTTCGGCCAATGGTGCCTCGTCGGTTGACAGTGGCGTGCTGTCGAGGCAGAGTATTTCTTGGGAAACCTTGCTGCTCCACCTCTACGCAGAGAGTATCCTTTTCTTTGTCAGTTTTCTTTGACATGCAGCTGTATGTGTTGGGGTCTTGCTGATATTGTAAATTGAATGCATCAGGTTTCTCACAGCAACTTGTACTGGAAGAGTGATCAGCTGAACTGTACATGCGCCACTGGCAGGTGTGGACCCCATGAGAGGGCTGGAGGAGACTGTGACAGGAAGTAATGCTGTCATGCATGTTGTGTGTGTGGCTGCGGCAGGAAGTCATTGAGTCTTGTACACTGTGACAGGAGGTCTGGCGTTGCAAACTGTGAGAGGAAGCCAGCTGCTTATCCAAGTGAGGGCTGGGGCAGGGAAGCTGGAGGTCTGGGTGTGGGCTGTTGGAAACTAGAGGTGAGCCATCAAAGTGGTATGCAGCATGAGGACTGTCCAAGTGGGAGCTATGCATGCTCCCATCCATACTAATGGAATTCATGTGAGAACGGTAGTCCTGAAGGCATGGTCGTGGACGATTGAAGGAGCGTGACTTTGTTCTGTTATTAAGGCAGCTCTGTAGAGGCAGAGTTGGACGAGGAAGCTCGTCAGAAAGCGTCTGTGGTCGTGGTGAGGTTACTGACTCAGTGATAGGTGAGATGGGGGTTGGGGAAATGGGACCCAACATGGTTACGCAGCATGGACCTGTGTGATTGGGTGTGGGGCTCTGTGGAGGGGGTGTCATTTTGTTGTAAGAACTCTGCACAAGTTGAGGAGAGAGTAGTGGCTGCTTGCCTGAGCACGGGGAGCTCAGGTGGCAGTGTGGCTGATGGAGCTCTTGCCTCTGGCTCTGTCCTTCTCCATTCCTGTCCTCGGTCTTGGACTTAGATGGACAACAAGCCCACCAGCGGTGCCATACATCATCACGTTTGGCACAGTGCTGGATGAGAAGGAAGAGTCCTAGAGTGACACAAAAAGCCCCATACAGGCAGCTGAATATCATATCCAGGAAGTGTCCCAGAGATACTGCCAATGCTCCTAAAGCCCAGGTAGCCAGGAACAGAAAGAGAGTGAAGGCTGTGGCCCGGAGCTGAGATTTAAATGAGTGCTCATTGGCCAGAACTGACACACCAGTTGCAAATGGCGGACAGTCCCCAGCAAGCCCCGAAGCTCCCCCAGTGTCGGGGTGGCAGTGATGGTTTGACTCACTGGATGATAACTGCTGCTGCTCCTCACTCAGAAGTCTCAGCTCATACTTCCTCTCTGGGTGGCGTTTCAGTTGGATGTAGGTGCACAAGAAGTACAAACACATGACTAAGACCAGAAGACCCATGGGGCCATAGAAACCTCCCAGGCTTGGTTCCCATGCCATCCAACAACTGAAAAAGACAAAAGTATGAACATTTCTTTATTCTATTCATTAAGCAATGAATGAAAACATGATTATTCAGGAATAATGAGTACTTACTACAAAGCATCATCCCTGCTGCCGTAGTTATCCATACCAAATGCTGCTGTAATTCCAACAATTATGAGAGGGATTCCATCACTTACAAGATAAAATCTGCAAAAAAAAAATAAAAACATGAAAATGAATAAACACTGATGCTGGCTTGGGGATTTTGCATGGTAACAGAGAGGCAAAAGAAAATCCAGCT
Organism: Larimichthys crocea; assembly: GCF_000972845.2. NCBI lineage: Eukaryota > Metazoa > Chordata > Actinopteri > Sciaenidae > Larimichthys > Larimichthys crocea. The sequence goes on from NC_040026.1 coordinate 4,807,854, forward strand.
ATCTCATCTGGGCACCAGATGCAACGGATTGCTATGAATCTGGTACATCTGGTGCCCAGAAGATGAATCTGACTGAATGACTTTGGTGATACTTTTTATCGAGCACTACCATCAGGTCAAAATCTTAATTTGTCCAAAACCTAGGTTCATGATCAAACACCTGCAAAACTAATGACATTCCCATCAGCCTCAGCTGTACTTTGTGTTCGGTGGTACAAACTACCATTAATAAGTGATGGAAACATCTTGAAAATAATTCAGTGCACTGAGATTTGTCTGTGTGTGTTGACACGGTGAGCCAATGGGGCAGCATCAAGTAACTGAGTACTGTTGTTAACTTTTTGCAAGTCTGAACGATTTAATCAGAACATCGCTCAGCCCAGCTGTGCACAAAAAACACCTGCTTACTAACTTACAGCATACCTGAGTACAGTTGGTTTGGTGCGAGTCTGGGGCGGCCCATTCCTGTCCTTGGTCCGAAGTGGGTCTTTGGAAACATCTTTAAAGAGGTTTCTAGCAGTAAACGTCAGCCACAGCATAGTAGACAAAGAGGCATAGTGGAGCACGATTCCAACCTAACACAGATAGCGATGTAAACATCATTAAAGCAGTATGAACCATGTCTGTGCATTAGTGTTTTGTGCATGAGATCACCATACCACCAATTATTTTTGCATCATGCTGCTAACTAAATAGTTACAATATTATGTAAATAAAGTGGCTGAGGACTGAATAAATGAGCACGGTCATCAAATAAACAGGTCCTTACAACTTGTCCACTGAATCAAGGTACACAGAGAGTCAGTGTGTTGCTTTGCTTTACTCAATTATTTTTGCACTGAATTAATTAATGCACTGAACGATACTAATACTGTGATCACATTTAATTCATGATTCACTTTGGTTAGAACACAGAAAGGCTGCGCAGATACAAAATCATTGAATGTTTAGGAAACTGCTGTAAAGTAATTACAGTCACTCATGTTACATACAGGATGATTTGTAGAAACTTAAACTATATTTTTTTATTATTTATATAACACATATTGGGTTAAACTATATTTATATATTAAACTATATTTAATTAATTGTTTAGTTCAGTTACGCTCTTGTCCTACCCGTGTGAGGATTATTTTTGTCCACAGGACCTTCATTTTACAAAATTCTGTGTCTGGATGTTAAAATGATTCCAAAGGGTTATACAGGCATGCCAGCCCAGTAGGTGACCATAAAGTCTACATCAACGACATGTCAAATACCAGAAAAGAACATTCTGAGTGTATGCAGTGAGCTTATGTTCCTAACAGCACAAACTCTTAATGTGCAAATCTGCACCAACTTTTTCAAAAAGTCTGCATTAACCATTTCGATATATAAGTTCATAGGACTCTTAACATTACCATTGTGAGCATATAACATGCTAATGTTAGCTTTTAGACACTGTGCCTAAACACAACCTCACGGAGCTGCTAGTGTTGCCGTAGACTCTTTGTCTTTTTTCAAAGAAAAAATACAGTCCAGTGGGGTTGAATAACTTTCAGCCAGAACAAAGTTTACACATGAGCAGCCTGAACATAGAAACCAGAAAATAGCAAGCCTCAACAATTTCCGCTCATGGAGTAAAGAAATGGTAGTGATTTAACTTCACACTCAGTGAACATTGGCTTTGAAGCCTATAGCTGCCAGTGACCTTAAAGCTGTCTGAAACTGCTTAACCAACAACTGAGGAAGCTTTCAGTTCTCTTGGGACCATCACAGTGCAGAACACATTTTTTAAAGTGCTGAGATATAACACTATGCTGAGAAAGAAGGAAAACAACAACTTACAATTTGACACACAAAAGGGAAGTTGATCTGATTGATGCCCCCGGCAAAAACTCCAAATGTCAGCCCCGTGTGAAAGAGGAAGTTGAGGAGTGTGTGCCAGCCATTCCTGCTGATGCGGATCACACTGCAAATGATGAATAGAGTTACAAGTTACAAAGATGGATGTCCTCTTATCTACTATGTATCCACTGCTAGGCAGTCACAAAAGTGAGTTGTAGAAACGAATGCTTTATTACTGTGGACCGTCACACTGCAGTCATCTTCATGAGAAATACTGAAGGGAAAAAGTAACATTCACCTGTGTATAAGAGTGACAAATGAAGCATTCATGTGAGTGTAATGAGATGTAGCATAATGATTTCTTAATTCAAACGTCTGTTTAAATAAATATATTATTTAATTGAAGGCCTATTATTAAAAATGTTATACTTTCCAATGGTTTCTTGCATCTTGACTAAAAGTGTTCACTGTGAAGATTCAGAGATTTAAATGTGCGTGTTTTTGTTAATGAATATGTTTATATCATGAACTATTTGTATGCTACACTTTTTTTATATTCATTATATATATTGGTAAATGGAAACAGATTATATTCATACACTACTTTTCTTGTCCACTGATCCCTAAAAGTGTTTACAACACTTGTAACATTCACCCATTCACACATTGATGCTATTCAAGGTGCCAACTGGTCATCAGGAGTGATACAGAGTTTCCTATCCAAATTGCCATCCACACGCACAGATGGCACAGCCATTGGGAGCAATTTGGAGTTCAGTATTTTGCCCAAGGACACTTCAACTGGACTGGGGGAGCTGAGAAACGAACCAGTAACCCTCCAATGACAAGAAAATTTACTCTATCACCTGAGCCACAGCTGCTCCATTGAACCTTTTGCTGCAGCAGTCTACAAACCATAAAATAAGAGGATACACAGATGACAGACTATTTTACTTACAGAACCTCAACACATGAAACAATTAACCTATTCAGATTCAGAAGATCCTCTAAAACTACTACTACAACACCATTAACTGGTTCAAATTCACAGTTACCTGGAATCCTGCAGCTCTACCATCAGCCATCTCTCATAAGATACCAGGGTATTAATATTTAACCCAAGCTGTCGGAGCTGCTGCACTTTTTCAACCCACTTATGAATGACACAAACACAAACAGATGGATGAATCTACAGTCCTCACTAACTGGCAGACTGCAGTCACCAAGATGACAATACTGCCAAAATAAATAACTATTTCAATGATTGTAGTGCACCCACCATCCTCACAAGGTCCAACAATAACAAAATTCTGCTGGTAAAACAGAAAACTGCTTAAAAATATAAATATTGCTATAGCTCTAACAGAGTTGTGGAAATTACTGTATCACAGTATGAACAGGAGGAATGTTCAAGACCTCAGTATGCTTCAAACAGATCAGCGTGTTGTCCGACCACGTCTGAAAGGTGAAGTGGTCACAATGACCAGAATGAAGGCATTCATGCTGTTGTGCTCAGCTGTTCCCATGAAAAGTAAAGACACTTTCAAGAGGAGCATAGTGAGGTCTTGACGGTGACCATTATCTCTTTCAATGTACAGTATATGTGAGATTTTAAATCATTGATTTTAAAATGTGAGGCTGTTCTTTACTACATCTTCTTCTCACCTGTGGTGGACAATATAGGTCATGATGGAGACAAGCAGACAGAGCAGCATGACTGCTGTGCAGGCATACACCACTGGATGCAGGTAATCACCGGGGTATGGTGGGAAGGACAGGACTCTCTTCAAATCCTGCAGAATGACACAAGTTTACAAATAGAACACAATTATTAGATCCACAAAAATAGATGACAGAAAGCAAAAGACATAGATATACGCCCTCTTTCAACAGAAACAAAAAACAAAACAATGCAGACTGAAGATGATCTGATCTGCTTCAGTGCTACCAAAAGTTATTACAAAACTGTACAGATGGTCCTGTGTTGATCTGAGCCAATCAGGACGTGGACAGGAGTGTGTTGGTGCATTGGTCTGCCTACATTATTCAGTTTAAAGGCATTTTGAGTGTTATATGTTCATATTGATATTAATCTTGTGTTTTTGTCTTAATTACAGAGCTGGACTTGGTTAGTCTAAACACTGTAAACAGACTGATGGAGCTAGCCTGACTATAAATACGCTTACTGACACCTCTAAACTCACCAACTACTGTAATATGTTGTGTGTGATTTTTTTATTCTGTGTACAATCAGTATAAATATAAATCAGTATAAGTATGTTTTAGGGGGCGTTACATGCTGGAACTATCGCTAAATCACAGTTTACGTCTGTGCAGTGTCTCCTACTGTAGTTAATGTGGTCGGATGCAGTCAGTGAGCAGCTCATGATTTGGTATACAAGCATGATTTAGCAAATCTGGCAACCTCACTGTGATGATTTTATGATGTGAAAGTGACACACGACTCAACAAAACTGCACACAGTCACTGCAGCGGGATGTTCAACAAGACAAGAAATACTTACAACAGCTCCACCTAAGACTACTAATTCTTTCTGTTCCTTTATGAACTCAAGCAGCTGAACCTGTAGTTCTCTGTCTTCAGCTTCTGACACGGATGCCAACATGCTACAAGCAAACATACAGCCAGTGCTGCATTCAACAATGTTACCATGGACCATCAGCACTCATAACATCCAGCCTCACTCATGCTCATCAGAATGACTATATGAAGCCTGCAGACTTGCTGCTGGAGGATGGAATGTTCTGCATGTTTCCAAAGCCTTGCACAATTACTCAAGCCTCTTTAAATATGAGTGCATTAATGAAATCTCCTAATGGGGTCCCAGGTTCTAACAACACACACCGAGTGACTGGAAAAATGAAGCTACGTGTGCATTGTAGTGCAATGTCAATGTAAATTAGTATAATCATATTATATTGAAGCCCCCACCCCCCACCCAGCCTGTCATGGATTTAGACTGTACTACAGCTTACTGTATTTGTAGAGATGCCTCACTGCCCTGACATCACTGTCTTAAAATTACTCGCTGCACATCATCAAACATGTAAAACATGATAACAGGGATTCCACTGTCTCCTGAAATATGAAAAGCAAAAAAGTTCATTACCAGACCTGGTTGGGGGAATTGTAGCTGTGTCCACTTTTCTCCTTTGAGAACCCGGCTGCACTTTTCTCCAGCCAGATACTATCTAGTGATCTGACAGGATGAGAGGAGCTGGCCATTATTAAAGACTTAATCCACCAGCTGATAATGTAATAATGCTGTAAATATGGCTTATTTTCATTATTGACTAATCTGAAGATTATTTTCTCTTAATTGATTTTTTTTGTTTAAAATAGTAAGAACATGTAAATGCCATCACAATTTCCCAAACCCCAAGATGAAAGCTACTTTTTTGTTTAACTAAAAAAAAATTTCTAATTAACTATCATGCAAGACACAATCACATTTGAAAATGACATAAAGCTGCTTTAACTGATTTGAAGGATTAGAATGCTTCTTCCACCAACGGGTATCTAATCAAAGAGAACTCACTGTCTGCGGGTACACTACCAAACTCTGACTGCAACCAAATTTTAAAGCTGCATATTACCATTCTTTAACATTGATATGGTGAGCGTGTTAGAAAACACTTCCTCGTTTAAACATCCAGCAGGAGAATCTATGTTTATTCTTCTTTTTCAGTCGTTCTGTTTTGGTCTCCATCCACTTGAGAACAACCTTAGTGAAATGTGTTAAACCTAAATTGACAATAGGAACTTGTATTTCTATGTAATGTTCTTTGATATTATTATTGTAATCTGTTAGTACTCCCAATCCGATGAAATCCGATGATATATATATATATAGTCTGTATTCACTACCCTTCAGCTCTGTTTTGGTCACTTTCTATTCTGCCTCTTTAGCCACTAAATGCTAAAGCTAACCAGCTAGTTTGCTGCTGCTGCTGATAAATGCTAAAGCTAACCAGCTAGTTTGCTGCTGCTGCTGACAAGAGCTGGATTGATCTTACTAATAAGCAGGCAGACTGGTGTACAGTAGCTCATTCTGTCATACCAAAGGACCCCCACTGTCACCCAAGAGCTGTCACACTACAATGTCACAGTGCCATATCTCTTCATTAAAACACAGCCAGTGTAGCATACAAACAGTTCATGATAGAAACATGTCCATTAACAAAAACACGCACATCCAAATCTCTGTGAATCTTCACTGATGACACCAAACTGTCCACTTGCGTTACAGTGTATGCACATAATGACGCTTGTGTATATCGCCATTGTCACTCTCCCCTTGAGTGGCAAATGCGCAAACAAACAGCATCTGTCATCATGCGTTTACTGAGAAAAAACATTGAAATCGGTGTGATCAACTGCAGATTCAGAAAGAATGCAATGTATTCTGGTTGGTGTGGTCACACACTGGTCCCACACAACAGTGAGACACGACAATCTTTTGTTATCAGTCTGAAATGATGGCACCCAAACATGAAATTGATCATGTTAAAATGATTCCTTCATCTACGCTTATGATTGACATTTTGTTTAGTCCTTTTGGATGATAGCAAATCCATGAAGCTACCAATAAATACGTTTAATAAAATGTGAATTGTTGCACATGTATTAATGTTGTTTAGCCGAGCTCAGACTTAGCTGTGGAGGGAGGGATGTGAAGGAGGCTTAGAGAACGTGACTCATGTACAGTAAGATGATGTGCATCTCCTGGACAGGTGTAGCATTCCCTCTGTGTTAAAAGGTAAAATGTGCCTTTAAACAACAGTTCAGGCCTTATCCTTCTATTCACTGGAACACACTCCTACATGTGCATAATTCAAGCTGAGGATTCCCATGGAGGCAGGAATCAAGAGCTAACTTGGCTCCGTCTTTACGACAGCGTCAACTCGCTTTTCCTTTGTGTGCAAAGGCCTTGTATTTTAGAGACACTGTCACGTCTTTCTCCTTGCATCGCTTTCTTACTCTGGGACAGCATGCTCTCCCATCATGCTCTACTGAACAGCCCATCTATTAGACAGAGCATGACTGATTAAATCCTTTGCAGATCCCATAAAATGGAAAAAATAAATAAATATATATATATATATATATATATATATATATAGGCGTGCACACACAGCAGAGATGGGCGCGCACTACACTCCACTTATCTCAGCTGACTGCCCGCACGCTGTGCCATGAGGTAAGATTTTGTAATTAGGCTTTTGTTCTGAGTCTGAATTTAGAGCATCAGAGCTTTTCATCAGCTGACAAGTGTCGGCTTACAGGGACTCCAGATACAAAATGAAAAATCTCATTTTTTTCTAAATACATCTGACTGCTCGAATCATCCCTCGTTTGTATTTTCTTCTCGCTCCTTGGTTTTTCTTCCGACTGCTAACATTTCTGTGAGATGTTCAAGCTAAATCGAACACTGTTGAGGATTATCGATCTTGAGTGGTTCAGACACATTTCATTAGTATCAGGAACGTCCTGAGCCGATATGCTTGATGTATTAGGGCTTTTTCAGATTTATTGGTGTCATCTACAATAAAGTCTGATTCTTTTTCAATTCAGCTACACCAACTCTCAAGAACACCACTATGTACTCCTAACTAGGGGTCTTTATGGCTCCACATTTTTGGACCTGATCTGGAATGGTTCAGTGGAAAACCTACATGAACCCAACATGTAAAAAGAGAAGGATTTTAGTCCCAAAGGCCAAGCTAGTAAGTGACTCCTACGTAGTCCATGTCTCCATGTACTTAGGCACAGTGGTGCTTTGAGTGAAATGCTGACATCACTTTGCTAACATACTCACAATGACAATGTTAGCATGTTCATGTTTAGCAGGTTGGATGTTTACCATATTAACCATGTTAGTTTAATCAGTGCATTAGTATAGCTGAGGTTGGTAGTGGTGAGGATGAGGATGGTAAGGTGGTCATTAGTTTTTCTGGTGTTTGGTCAGAAATTAGGCAAATGTGACATTTGACTTGAGGGGGCTGCAAGATGAAAAGTCAGAGCATCACAACGTTATTGTAATTCATTTTGAAGGGAACATGAATGTCTTTAAAAAATGTAATGACAATCCACCAAAGTTGTTGAGACATTTCACTAAAAACAACACTAACCTCATGATCCTGAAGCAAAAGTCACTAAAGCCATGAGGATACAGTACATCCTATGCTCACCAAGAAGGTGAGCATAGGTCAATTTTTTATAACAACTCATTCTGTATTTGTTGAGAAATTTCACTTAAAACTGACCAACAGACTGAAATTGCCACAGAAACACACCTTTCTAAAAAAAAAACAAAGCTCCAAAACACAAAGCTCCTACACTTCCCATAATGCATATTCCTACTTTCTGTTAAAATGTGTTGTCTCCAGATCTGGGTCAACGTCACTTGAGTAATTTTGTTGAAAGTGTCATTTAAAGCCTCCAAAGACACCGTGCAATCATTTTCACAGACTTTGGCTTGTAAAATGAGTGAAGTGCACCTTTAATCAACACCTGTCCAGTTACCAGAAACTACCACGACTTTAATAGCTAACTAATTAATAACTAATCAGAAAAAAAGGTTGCAGAGACAGGGAGGTCAACACGGGTCCAAAGCTCTTTTTATTTTTATTTTTTAAATTTGGATTCTGGATTTATCCAGCCCTGCTTGATGACCTCTGTTTCTGACATGCAGCTTTAAAAGTACTAAGTGCTTCGCCTGAGTTCAACGGTTTCAGTGAACATCATCTGACAGTGAGTGTCAGTGAGCAGAGCCATGAGTGACAGAGCAGAAGTATTTCAATAACACCAGCTGGAAACTACATTTAAACTTCAATATTTCAGTATGTGTCTTGTGGTCTGGAGGATGAAAAGGATAGAAAGTTCAATTCATGTATAAAATCAAATCAAATCTTCACCTGGATTTGAAACACATTTAAACCCTTAACAATGAGGCAAAGCATCAGGTCTGATGATGATTATAAGGGCACAGTAGTCAAAGCCTCTCACCATTAGCCTTAGTGGAGTTACTCTTGAGGTGTGAAGCTCTGGTCTCTCCCGGAGTCTCTCCCTGCTGCCTCCCCCTCTCTTACCCTGCTCCCTCCGGCTCCATGGAGAGGAGGAGAATGTAGAATCAAGTTGTCGTTCTGTCTCAACAGAGGATGATCGGATCACAGGAGTTTGTCCAGCTCTGAGGCTCCAGGAGAACCGCTGACGGCCAGCCACGGCCTCCCGGTCCCGACTCCATCTGCACGGATCAAAGCAGAGGATTCATCGTTAGAACAACCGAGCCCACACTTTGCATCCTCCTCCAGCTTTGAATGACACGAGTGAGTGTGGGCGGCGGGGAGGAGGAGGAGAGATCAGGTTCAGGATTCATCACACTGTCACAGTAATGTTTTATTACAGAGGCGAGGTGAAGCCTGCTCAGCCTGGCTCGGTTCTGTTTGTTTAGTAAAGAAACGTGCTTATTAACATGTTCTGCGTCTGCGCTCTGACTGTGACTGCAATCAGAATTATTCAGCTATTTCCCTCAGTGCTCTCCATCAGAGATCAGATGACACATCATGAACGATATGTGATGAGAAAGCAAAGGGCTGAGTTACCTGCAGTGATGTCTTCTCTCCTCTCAGCTGAGCAGAATCCGGACCAGACCCTCCTCGATCCAGGTCAGAGAAGATAGTGGCTGCGCTTCATTTGCCTGTAACGATGTGCCGCATGTTACGTAGGGAGCCTGGGCGGGGAGTGGAGGGTGTGACGTCTCAGCTGACATTCAAACAGGTTGTGGAAAATGTGATGGGAGCTATCATGAGGATTAGGATACAGAGAGCTGTTAGAGTACATGTAGTGATCTGCTACACATATTTCTATATTTCTATTATCTAATCTATTATCTAATATATATATATATTATTACCACCATATATATTCATACACTCCACCACCTCTTTGGAATGTGACCATAGACAGTATAAAACATGGACGTAGTGTCCTTGACGTCAGTCACAGGTGGTAGCTCTGGTCATTGCCATCTTGGCAGTTCTGCCTGCCTCAGTCGCCTCCGGCTAATCCAAAAATGGGCACAGAGGTGAAGCGTGGGTGTTGCTGAGGTTGGCTGAATCAAGCCTGGCTGCTCAAACAAGCCACTTGTGCTGACAATAAACGCAGCTTAAGCCTCAATTTAATTTGAACAGGTGAGTTGTATAAAAATTCACCCTCAGTACAGTTGTCATGAACGGGGAAATGTACTGCTCGTCACACAGCCTGAACTGCCTGTCATGTGACAAATGAACCAGAGACTTGAGGACACATAGTTGAGTCGTGAACTAATCATTTCTGTTTCCTGTCCTGACTGAGCTTATGCAGCTGCCATGTGACGAGAGAGCATTCTGCATGAAAATGAACGAATCACTCACTGAGACTACTCATTACTCCTGAGTCATATAAAAGACTGGTTCAAACTGAACAATACGTTGACACACTACACCTGAAGTTGGATAATTTAACATGAGGGCTTATGGAGATTGCCTTATTTCTGGAGCCAGCCTTGATGTGGCCATTCAAGGAACTGCAGTTTTTGGCACTTTACTTCAAGTTCATAGAGGTTGCCACTTTACTATAAAGTGCAACCAAAGAGGAAGTAGAGGTGCGCCTGTATGTCTGTAAGTCTGCACGCTCCACACTCTTTTCCCATTTTTTATTAGCCAGGCAGGACTGCCGAGATGGAAACAACCAGAGCCACCACACTGTGCTTCACAGCTCTTCAGAAACCTGTGGGACTATATCCATGTTTTATACAGTTTATGGGTCGATCAAATGCCCCAGACAGAGCACCAGCCTTAGAAATGTAAACATGTTTATTTCTGCTGTGAAGATTTTAACATGGGGGCTTATGGAGACTGACCAAGCAGTAACCTCTGTCGCTGTGAAGTGACGCCAGCACGGAAGTGCCAAAAATTGCAGTTCCTTGAACAGCCACTTGAAGCTGGCTACAGAACTAATCAATCTCCTGCTAGTCAGTTAAAGGCATCAAGACAGATGCACACATGCAACAACAACTCATGACATCAAACTCTGGTGATTAAATTAGTGTATGAGATGTCCTAAATCTCCTGCTATATACAGTAGAGGAAGACTCTCCACAGCCTGCCTCACCTGCTTCCAAAACCCCTGCTGCCTCTGAGGCAGGATCTGGTCCAGGTGAAAGATTAGCCAAATGGCAAAATATCCATGTTTCTATTTTCAGCAACCAAAGCCCTTACTGTACAGTGATAAATAACCTTTGGCTGGCCAGCATTTGTTTCATAAGCTGTTGTTTATGAGTTAACATAAACTGCTTGACATTTGCAGTTTTGGACAGTGCTTGGGTTTCTGTTTATGAATTGTGTGTATGTGCATGTCTGTTATCTGACTTGTTACAAAATGATTTCTCTGCCGTGTGTGTGTGTTCTCAAATCAGGTAACTGGTCAAAAGCAATGGCATTGAACAAAACAACTGTAATCTTAAAAACAGTTTTTTTTATATGTATGATTTAATACAAAGAACGGAGGGTTTGTCTCTTCCGTGCTCTTGTGTACACTTGGCTGTAAGTTACATAGTTCCTTTTAATTAACAGGCAGGCATGGCATGGGCAGCTTGGCAGTCCTGCCTCTTAAAAATAGCCAAAAATGGTTTTATCAAGAAATATGTCTTCATCAAAAGCATGATGTCCATGATATCACAAGCGATTTTTTACATTTGTCACATAATAAGCAAGATTCTTATACATGCTAATATAAATACAGTACATTACCTATGGAAAATTACGTTTTGTAACCAGCCTCAAGTGGACATTCCAGGAACTGCAGTTTTTGGCATTTCCGCATTGGCTTCAGAAGTTGATGGCTAAATCCATGTGACACAAATACACAAAGTGACTCATCAGTGAAGACTGTTTCTCTAAACCATCTTTGATTTAAAGGTTCAGTGTGTAGGATTTAGTGCCATCCAGTGGTGAAGTTTCAGAATTTACCCGACTGAATACCCCTCTCCTCTCCCTCTCAGTTCAAGTGTGAAGGGGAAACCACAGTGACAGTGAAACTTCCACTCCGTGGAGGAGGACCCGCTCCCTCTGCAGATATAAAGGCTCATTCTAACACTACATATAACAGAACTATTCTAATTTTCAGGTGATTTTACACTAATGAAAACATAACTATGACGATTATATTTTATTTCTGTCAATAAATCTCTGTAAATGTTACACATTGGACCTTTAACAAAGTATCCTAGGCCTGCTGTTCTTTGTGGAGGAAACTCTAGTGAGAGATGAATAAATGAACAACGTAAGTCTAATATTGTTTTTGTCTTTGATTTATACAACAGAGTGAGAATAAAATGAGGTTAAGAGGAAATTAAGAACATACAACTGCAATATGTAAGAACATCATGACCAAGAATATCACTGAGAGAATACCAAGTCAAGTATTTTAGCTGAAAGGTCAGAGATCCTCGCACACAAAGATGTTCAGAGTCTGACAAAGAGTAATAAAAGTAACATACATTTATATAGTTCCTGTCCTTCATTTGACGTATTCAGAAATATTCAAGTTGATGACCTAAAAGTGCCTTGAGTTGTTGGAAGACTAGAAAGGTGCTATATAAATACAGCCCATTTACCATTCTACTTAAGACCGGTTCCACTTGCATGTAAGGACTAATATCTGTATCATGTAAATAACAAAAATGAATTTGGGGACTTTCAAAATATTTTGAAAACAGAAGATAACCTCCAAGACTGATAATAATCTACAGCCCTGATTTAATTCAATGTTTTCAGCACCCTCTAAGCTCACAGCATACAAACAGCTTCACAGCAACCTAAAAGGACTTTTACTTTGCACTTCTTCCACTGAGAATGAAACAACATAACTCCAAAGCAGAGACTAATTTATTACTTAGTTTCTGATCTTTCAACAAGAATTATGTCTTCATCAAGATTAACACATGAGGTGCACGGTGTCACAATCAATTACTTTGCAAGTGATTGTTACTTTTGTCACATAATAAGTAGGATTCTTATACATACTAATATACATACAGTACATTACCTATTGAAACTGCGTGGCCTTTAGTAGAAAACTGCAGTATCTTTCATAGTAAAATAGCAAGTTAAGAAAAAAGAATTACACTAGAATGTGACATGCAATCACGATGGCACATCAAGTAACACAGTAACATCATTACTGTAACCTTCTGCACTAGGATAACATCCAAATTCAGGAGGTCTTGTCACAGATGAGGACACAGAGGCGGTAGATGTTGAGAATGACAACCAGGAAGTTTTTGATGGCGAAGAAGATCAGCATCTGGTGTACCACATTGAAGTAGATCATGACAGTGAGGCGGACCACCAGGAAGGGCCCATCCTGGATAAACAAAGCTTCCACAGTGCTCCAGATATCAGTCCTGAGGTGAGCAAGGCGGGAGGGTGCAGGTTCGGAGAGGTCGTCTGAGGACGCACCTATTACTATTGAGACAAAGGAGGAAATAACTTTGAGTTGACTGCATTAGCTCAGTTGCAATCTGCCATATTCTCATTGGAAAGATAATTCTAAACTATGGTCGTTGTTGGGCGAGCTACTTGGAACGTGTAGTGAGATAACCTTAATGCCAAGCAAGTCATTGCTTTGCTTGATGTAGTGAAAAGCTGTTGTGGAAATAATGGGTTTCAGGTTTCAGAGTGCACTGCCGTGTTGCGTCTGAAAGGGCTCATCCTGAGCAGTTTCTTAGCAGATTCTGTTCTTTTTTATGGAGCTGCACAGTGGTACATTAAGTCAAGAAAGTTATTTTCAGGCATGCAATTACCCATATAGGCTTCCGTAGTTCATACAGTAAGCACACAAGAGACTTCTGCCGGCCAAGCAGTTAACTTCCTGTTTAGCCCTCTGCTAACTTGAACAAATTGTGTCAATGAGTCATTTCGTTGTTACGTTTAAAAAAGCTGCTTCTGAAAAAAGGTCTTTTTGGGCCAGTCATGTATCATGTGCCTGGGGCTTCGGATCTACCCATAGACTATAAAATATGGCCATAGTCTTCGTGATGTCCCCCACAGGTTTCTGAAGAGCTGTTGTAAAGCTCAGTGTGGTAGCCCTGGTTGTCTATCTTGGCAGTCTTACTTTTGCTGGTTAATTTTGTTTTGTAGTTTTGTACCTTCTTATATTTTCTACTTCCAAGCCAAATGTGGAAGTGGCAAAAACTACAGTTTCCCAAACGTCCTCCTGAGGCTGGTTACAGATCAAGTCAGTCTCCATAAGTCCCCATGTTAAAATGTCCAACTTCACAGCAGAAATAGGCATGTTTACAGGTTGGTACTAAATACAGTTTTGGTCTCTATAGCTAATTTCCTAAATGCTTACGGTACTGAGGGTGAATTTTTATAGAACTATTAAGAATAAGAATTAAGAGCACGGTCACTTTGATTGACATGTTGGTGCTGTCACCCATTCGCTCATTTTGCCTCAGCTTCACCCATGCTCCACGTCTTTGCCCGTAGCTGGGAGGCTAGCTAACAAAGGCAGGACTGCTAAGATGGCGGTGACCAGAGCTACCACATGTCACAGATACGACGTCCATATTTATGCTGGCTATGTTCACAGCAACAGAGGTTGCCATTTAGATCTACTATATTGACCACACTACTGCCTGTATTGATACTGAACGTTGGACACAGATATTTTGTCAGTGAATATTCGTTTGCATATTGTACATAGTGTTTTTTTAGATACTTCACTTATTTTCTTTTTTTTCTTTTATCTCTGCTGATATTTCCTATATTTTAAATATACTGTATTTATTATTTCTATGGATATTTATATACTGGGAAACTCGTTTTTAACTGCACATATGACAATCATCAAATGTGAATGTAATTCCCAGAGATCCTGTGCTGCTACATGTACTGTATTGGCCGTTGGGATCTGTACAATGCAATATTTAGGTGCCCATAAAAATAAATGTGGCTGTTCTCATCAACAAGCGGTGGAGATGCTCAGTGGTTTGTAGATGTGTCTGTGCAAAGCAAGATGTTGCTGATAAAAAGCACTGTATCTTTAGCAAAATCTCAACTGAAAAATAAATAAATGTACTGAACCTGAGAAATGCAGTGGAAACTGCAGCATGCTCCAAGTCCACACTGCCAGAATAATGTAAACCATGGCTGGACTGCTGTCTCTGTATCACAGACACACACACACACGCACACACACACACACACACACTTGTTTTCACTTAAATCTTTTACAAGACAAGTTAAATGTAACTTCTTCCTTCTGTCCTGTCTTTTGTTCCCTTCTTACTCACTTGATGTCAGACAGTGACTCAGAGGTGAACTCGAGTATGTCAGCAGCAGTGCCTACAAAGATGAGCAGTAACTGCGAGAGTTGGTCCCTGGTCAGCTCTCCAGCAGCCGGCAGCAGCCACTTCCCCAAGATTAGTAAAATGAGCAGGATTTGGTGTAAAGCCAGGATCCAGTCATTGGCACACACTAAAGACAGAGGGATCCCCTGTGTAGTGTGAGACATGGAAAGAAGTCATAGAGAGAAACGCAACAGGATCAGATGTTGTTCAGGCATTTGCATGATTCACAGTACAAAAAAATATAATCTCATATTCTTTCAAAGAGTAAATTATTAACACCATTCTGTAACGCAGTACTCTCTGTTCTGTCTGTTTAAAAGTATCACCCAGTATCACTGCCACACCCCCAAGTACACTTCCACCTTACTGCAGCAAGGTGGGAAGTTGCTGTTTAGTTACTCTTTAAAAAGAAGTCATTCCCAAGTCCCAAATAGTTCCAACATTTTGGGAATAAGATGAGAAGATCAGATTCACATCTTGGGTCAGGATGTGGTTAGCTTATAGCATAAACACTGGAAGAGAAAACAGGGAGGAAACAACTCCCTGGATCTGTCCAAAATTAAAAAATATACAGACAATAATCTAAAATTACCCAACTATTGACAAGACGTCCCGGTTTGGCCAGGGCACGTTTTACTATCACTTTTAATCAATGCTCTAGAAATGATTAGCGGTCAACGTTAAAGAAGTAATGTGAGTTAAAATATTCCTCTTTAGTGAAAACTGTGAAGAAACTCTGGTCAAAAGATAGAATATATTTCACAGTGCAGACGTGTTCAGCTTGTAATTGTTTTTATTGAGGGTGGGTCATTTCATTAAAAGCAGCCGGCTCTATGAATGTGCTCGGGTTATAAGGGGAAAAAAAGAGCAGCGGCCTCACAACAGCCTCTTTGAGGTGAACCAGCATTACCAAACACTGTGCAAAAAAAGAGCCCCACTGTCTAGACGTGAGGACACAGAAAAGCAAAAACAGAAGTGCAGAAACTACTACAGGGAGGATCCGAGCAACAATAACGATCTTTATCATTCAGTAACATTGAACAATCTGTTCAGACCACAATCCTCCCCTGCCAAACAATATGAATCTGCTGAAATATATGTAATATATTAATAATTCAAAATTGACCTCTGTAACTGAACACTCGTCTCTGTTGTATTTATTTGAACTAAAGACACGTTTGAGAAAAGGATTCAAATTTTTGTTTAACCTCAAACCCACCTGGAGTGGCTCACTGCCATTGGTTGAGTTCATCCAGAGTCTGAAAAGACTCTTAATATTTTCAGTCGAGTCAAGTTTTTCACACTACAATGAGAGAAAATCATCAATGAACACAGTATTATGCCACGAAACCAGAATAGGAGATATGTTAGAATAAAATCCATGCATGATACCGTTGAGTCAGCTGATTTGTTCTCCAGGTGGTGAAGCTCTAAAATCCATAATGATGGGATAATACTGATGAGAAAAAGGAAGATAGCTGGAGAAAACCTGTGGGGGAATAAAATCATTCCTGAAATATTATTTTAATCTTAACTTCTATTCCCTTTACTGGACTTTACAGCCAGCCAGTCGTATTTGAGCTGAATATAGGATAATGATGGAGTACAGGAGCTCATACCATTTATAATCGTTTCCACTCCTTCTTTTCAGGGTGAGGATCATCTCAGCCACCAGAGGCAGGTAGAGGATGGTAAGAAACCAGTAGAGTCCATTGTTCTTCACCCACACCACTCTCCACACCCCTACGAGAGAGATGAAGATAAAGAGACACCTGGTCACCACAGCACAAAAGAACTTGAAGAACATTATGAGTCCTGAGTTTGAGAAGCACACTGGAGGAGCTCTGGCAGTCCTGGCTACTGCAGGGGACAGAGGAGTTATATGTGAAAGGTCTGAAGGAGTTCAGTGTTACACAGGGTGGAGAAAAAAAGAGCTGGGGCACGCCTCCAGAGACTACTATGTTTTTGTTTCATGCAATGTTGCTCCAATCTCTCAGTAGCCTGCAGAGACATGCAGTTGTTGACTCTAAATCAAAGTAACCTGTACAGAAATAATCCTGAGGTCTGCTCTTGCAGTCTGATGTAATTTTGAATGTTTCTTCATTACCATGAACACAGACACTGTAGTTTATTTTTAGTTTATCATGAATCCCACATAAACCGTCCTGCTGCCAGAAACATCCACTAGGGGACCAAATGTGGATTAGTCCGCCGTTGAAAATAGTCCCAAACAAATTCCTTGTTCTGTTTGAGTAACTTTTGCTCAGAAGGCTGGTAACAGTGGGGCCCAGTGCGAGAGTTTTCTACATCATGCACACAGTTTTACAGACAAGGTTAACTATAACTATGAACGAACTAATGTGAAGCTGTAAGACGTGAACCAGTACTTATAATACACAATAATTTTAATCATTGATACAATGCTGTGTGATTTACCGTAGGGGAGGGGTACAGTGAGGGTGAAGATTGTCCACCTGTTTAATAACTTTGGTACTTTAGATAGTATCAAATATATAATTAACATAAATGATTAAAGTAGTTTAAACACTAAATTCAGTGGAGACACTGGAACTGGTCCACAATGCGCGTTCAGCAAAGTTTTCTGTAGCAGCACTGTGTCCAGGTTGTTCATTTACAAATAATGATCCATCATCACCAAAGTATTTGTCAGCTTAAAGCAGCAGAGTGATGTGATTTTGGGGAATTTTTTAGTGTTTTAAGTTGAAGAGGATCTTGTCTTTTTGTCTTCTTTGCAACAATGTTCCTCGTTCTGTTTCCAGATTTTATGTTTTTCCTCGTCTACAATCTTTGCAGCTTTACACTTTTTTTAAATCAGTCTGATGTGAAAAACTAACCTCAAGTGCAAAGTAAGAGGAGCATTTACTGTTTGTAATAACAGCCCCTAGTGGATTATAATGAAGTAACATAGTAGTAATAATACAGTGAAGTAACAGCCGAATGATGTTGAGTAACCTAACATTGTTACAGGAGTTCTTTCCAGCAATAAATGTCATCAATTATACAATTTGGAAAGATTTTCTCGAGCCTTAAGGCCAGTATTTTGCATAAAATCTAAATTTAGCAATCCTGGCTTAGCATAGGATGAACACACATCCCCTGATTTATCCTTCTTAAGAATCAGCCTAATGTTAAATTGATTGATGTGTTCGTTATTTTTGACCAATAATAGATTAATTATTTAGTCTTAAAAATGTCCATTGCCTTTACCCAGAGCCCAAAATGAAGTTTACAAATGTGTTTTTCATTTTATCCGACCAATGGTTGCAATACAGACTGATTTGTTCCAAATACATCTGACTGATCAGGATGAGATGATGGGCCCTAGTACAGCTGCACTGCTCTTATTTCTGCTGTTTATGACCCATTTTTAGAAGAGAGAAGATTTTAGTTATTTGACCCATTAAAATATTTTTTTCATTCCCCCTTCAGTAGCTTTATGGTAGAAACATCATCTTATTTCACATAGACTGACAGTATCTCATATATCCTTTGTCAGCTTTATCCAACTCCCAGTTGAAGCCATATGATAATTAGACTGAAATTTCCCCAAAGCCTGACATCTTTGGTATCTTTAGAAGCTCCAGTAGAATACATAATAAAGTTCTTTGAGTTTGATTGGCTGCAGATTATTGCTTTTAAGAGATTGGAGAAACAATCATTAAGTTTTGGTTTATTAAATTCATGCATGTGAAATAGTTCAGCATTTTGTGTATTCATTTTAAGAATGAGTTTGGCTCAAACACAGCCAAAATCTTGGATTAAAAAATGGCAGACAGAGCACTTCTGCCGTCTGTCCACTCTTAGAGGGGGAAAGATGTCACTTTTAAAAAGGAAAAATATGCCCACGTGTGGCCTAAAAATCTAATTCATGTAGTTAAGTGGATGATTATCAAGAAGGTTTTACTTCATCATTAAAGTATATACCAGATATCTTAATGTATTGATAGATTACTCAGCAGCTTCTCACTGGATATCAGCAGTTGAATAGACTGAATGATAGAACAGATCAAACCTTTGGAAAGGAAGCTCACTGTACTGAAAACTATGACCACACACCATGGTCATCTTCGTGTGTACAGTATGTGTGTCCTGTGCTGACTTTGTCTGTGTGTGTACCAGGAGGAGGAAGTTGGCTCACTGGAAAGTCTCTGCTGCAATAAATGGAACTTAACCCTAATTAGTATCACTGGAGACACCTGCGTCGACCCGACTTTTCTTTCCTATGTCATAATGGCTGCTCTCTAAAGGTATATTATTATTAAAGGTATAATATTATGTACACAAGTCAAACGGAAGTACAGCAGTGAGATTTTTAAAAAGGACAGGAACTCGAGCAGTTTGACGGGGTTGCTATGGCAACGACTAGAGCGTCAACATGTCCGCAGGAGCGACCCGTCGTGAAAAGACAGACAAAGCAAAAGTCAAAGACAGTAACCTAGAGGTAATAACTAATGATTTCCACTCGGAACGTCGCGTCTGTCGTGTTGTATGCGTGTATCTTATGTGACAAACCGCTGCCGGTCTGTCCTCCCTCCTCTTTAGAAAGAGGAACCCGTCTTCCTCCTCCAGTGGGACGCGCTGCCACACCAACAGATCCCAGAGCTGCTCCACAGAAGCGGGAATGAACTTCAGGCGTGAGTAGTGTCAGCCGCTATAACTGCGTCACAGCGAGCCAGCGTGCAGTAATTTAACTGCGCTAAACGTGCACCTGCCGCTCCTACGATATCACACTAATGAGCTGTCTGCTGGTTATGGCTATAATGTTAATATTATTGGTAAATATATATCATTATGCTTCACTTTACAGCATTTTAATCAGAATTATCAATACATTTTGATTCCTCAGACATGTCTCTTCTCCCTTTTTATTTTTACCCTAACATTATTTGTGTTTTTTGATATTCTGTACTGCATTGTACTCTGTTTTCAAATCCAAGACCATTGTCCAACATTAAAGTTCCTCAGTATTCTCAGAAAAGTTCATGTCAGCAGTCTCTATTATGTCATGAGACACTTTTGATGAAATGTTTTTTTATAATTTTGATTTTTTCACATTTTACTTCCTTGAAATTTAATTTCTCAACAAGAAATTGTAAAGGTTTCAAGCTCTTCTCTATATTGCCAATAATATTCTGAAGGAGTAATGCTGAAGTTTTTCATCATTCATTGTTTTGTTGGACAGATTAATATCAAATAAACACTCTAATAACTCATTCAATTTAAAATACCCACCTCATATAAGTTGTAAAAACTTTTCTTGTTTATCGACTACTCAAAGCACTTTACAACACTTGTCACATTCACACACTGATGGCAAATGATGGAAGGTGCCAACTGCTCAGCATGAGAGACACAGCACTTCCAATCCAAAGTGCTTACAATGATAGCTTATTTGTGCACACACAGCCATCAGGAGCAATCTTGGGTTTAGTATCTTTCCCAAGGATACTTTGACTGGACTGGGAGAGCCAGGAATTGAACCTGTGGCCCTCTGATTACCTGCCCTGACACCAGAGCCACACCCACCCCTGTGTAAAGTCTCCCTCAGTTCCTATAACCAACACATTAACAAAAAAGAAACAAAAAACATACTGTTGGCCCATTAAAGTGCCTCTGTTTCAGTACATAATGACTAATTCATCCATCAGCAAACTGTGACATCTCAATTGGTAGCTCATATACAGAAGGTGGAAAAGAGAGTACTCACAAGTAAGAAATCTAAAGAAAGAGGTCATGAAGTCATGCTGAGAGTCTGTCAGCTGTTGGAATGAAGGACCTGTGGTAGAGCTCCTTCTTACATGGTGGGTGTAGCAGTCTGTTGCTGAAGGAGCTCTTTAAGGCCTCCACAGTCTGATGAACGGGGTGAGAGGAGTTGTTCATGATGGATGTCAGCTCTGCTGGCATCCTCCTTTCCTCCACTTCCTCTATGTATTCTAAGTGGCAGTCCAGTACAGAGCTGGACCTCTTCACCATTTTGATGAGTCTTTTTCTGCCTCTCTCTGTGCTTCCCCCTCCCCAGCAGACAACTGCATAGAATCATGCAGATCCCGCACACTCCAAAGAACTTCAGTGTCCTCATTAAGTGGAGACGACTTTGACCTTTTTGTACAGGATGTCTGTGTCGTCAGAACAGTCTAGTTTATTGTTGAGGTGAACACCCAGGTATTTGTATGCTCCCATCTTCTCAAAATTCAATCCCTGGATGTTCACCGGTGTGGTCTTGAGTCAAAGACCAGACCACAGACTACACCAACATCCTGTCAGGAGAAGTAATGCTGACGTTTTTCATTATTCATCTATTTCTGGGACTAAAGATATCAAATTGAAACATACTGAGACCTGCTGGAATTTAAAATACTCAGCATGTTGGCACTTCAGAGGGGGGAGGTCGAGATGATGGACCTCAGGCTTTCACGTTGAGAACCATGTTCCTTTTTTTTTGTTCAGGAACTGGTATTGAAGTCAAGCTCTCACTAACAGCTATAGAACATTTTACAACAATCCCCAGCCCTAGGGAGGAGGCAATATTTTTAAAACCTCAAAACTTATTGGGCTTGTAGAATGAGATCTGTTAACCATTTACATACCAAGTGATTTCATCAGACACTGACAGTGGTTATATTTAAATGATTTTATTCATATTATTTTGAGGGACGGTTCAGTAGTAGCTGGATATGAGTGTGGACATTTC
This sequence comes from Larimichthys crocea, assembly GCF_000972845.2. Classification (NCBI taxonomy): domain Eukaryota; kingdom Metazoa; phylum Chordata; class Actinopteri; family Sciaenidae; genus Larimichthys; species Larimichthys crocea. The sequence goes on from NC_040026.1 coordinate 4,829,810, forward strand.
CCTTATATTTACTGCTGCGCTGAAAGAGTGTTCATCCAGATGTGCTTTGTGTTGTCTGCAGGGAGTTAAAGGAGATTCTGGGCTTCAGGAACTATCAGACGTGTATGAAGGAAGCTGCCCTACTGGATTACTATGTCTGTGGTTTCTGGTGGGCAAAAGAGGCCAACTTCACCCCCATACAAATCTCCTTCACCATGGCTGTACTGCACATGCTGCTAAATAACATAAGAGGTGGGGAGGACACACAGAGAAGGAGGACTGTAATTCACAGCTGTCATTTTAGTAAACAAACATTGCCAAATTACACCCCTTCCTATCTTTCCAGAAGCTAAAACAAATCCTCTGCGTTGTCCCCTCGTGTCTAGACCATATAAATGCTCTTCACAAAAGTCTTCTGCATCATTACTACTTGTTTTAACAATTCTTCTCTGTCTTTTACAAATGTATAAAGTTTTACTTACTGACTGGATACATTTGTATTGTCAGGCAGAGTTGGATTTGCAAAAACTCCTTGGATGAACCTGTCTGGAACATGCTCAAACTAATCACTTACTCTGCATTTACGTCACAATTTTATGCTTCATCAGATCAGATTAACTGAGATCAAACTAGACCGAGTCCAGCCAGCCATTGGTTTCCATTAATATCTGCTCAGTAAGAAAATCAGGTAGCATACTTTTGACTCTACATTTGCCAAATTTATACATTTGTTACCTTATTGTTTCATAGTAAGGCAGTTGAGTATTTAGTATAATTACTATGTGAAGATAACGTAACTCGATCTGAGTCTGACAATTGATTTTCATACTGCATGGAAATGAATGGATAGTCAGGCTCAGGTTACATATAAAAATATGGATGTGTAGCATCATGACTTTGGTCATTGCTGAGACTAACTTTCTCATCTATAAAATGCTAAGCATTGCATTTTGGGATTGTAAGCAGAAATTATACAGTATGTGCCATAGATATGTGACAGAATGTCTGAGGGCACTATATAATGGTTAAATTTACACACAGTAATAATATAGGGGGTGTTTTTCACAACCTATTAGGTAGACCCATATAATATACAGCAACCCTGATACAGTAGCCCAGGATAATAGACTCAGAATCAGAAATACATCTCAGTAGTTCCTACAGAATGACTCTTTTAATTGTACAATGCAGAAAATGAGTAAACTAACGTAATCAAATGCATTCAGTAATCACTACATACCCTGTCAAATACATCAGAAGTCCAGCACTAATCTGTGCTTTTTGCCATATTCCAGAGAAACAGATGGTTTTGGTGGAGAACTTGATGGAGTTTGCAAAGGCCTTAGGTGCTGCCTGCTGCTGCTCCACTTCAGAGACAGACACCACGTCACTTCTAGACAAAGAAGATGCCATGGCACTGATAAGTTACATCAGAAACAGGTGAGAAGATTGTGTTGTATTCACAGGTACAATCTAACTCTGCATGACTCATTCGGTGATGCCTAAAATATTATGAATGCATACCTCCTCTAAATCTCAGCCAACACGTCCATGTGGGCCCCGCATGGGTTAGTGATATGCTGGCATGGAAATGTGAGCATTTGTTCTGTGCAGGCCCCATGTGGGTTACAGTAGTATACGCTAACCCATGTTTAACCTACATGGGTGACAGCACATATCAAACATAGGTCTCCATTTGGCACATAAGGACCCCATTTAGTCCCTTAATTGGCCCAGTCATTATCCCACATGACGTGACAGGAAGTCCTGCTGCTGTGCTCCACCTGTAACCTGCACTGACATTACTTGCCACACACAGGTGGTATAGGCGTATATGAAGCAGATCTTTATGCCAGGCTAACACGGGCAGCGTGGGCGGTGGGCATGTTGACTGGGTTCATTCTGGACAAACTAGTGTCACATGATGAAAGGCTGTCGCAGCACAGGAGGTGGGCAAAGGAGTCAAATCTCAAATCAAGCCTCTCATTCACTTTCAGGAGAAGGATAAATCAAGAGCCCAGATAACTGCCCAGAGTGGGCTCATTTGTACTACTTTATGTGTATGACTATGTAGTTTAATATATAATGATGCATTATACGATATATGATGCTTACAAGCTGATCATATGTTTTATGCTGTATATGAATTCTTGATAGAAATTAAAGATTAAAATATCTCATAACTAAAGCCACTGAATAAAAAAGTATAGTTCCCTGTGAAATGTTGCAGATGTTTAAATCAACAGAAAGAGGAAAGATTCAGTAAAGTACCACAGAAATGTGTTTAAGTACTTGAGTTACTTTCCATCACTGCAAACCCATAATTCATCTTATGTTCATGAACAGAATTGAGCACAGACCTGTGGTGGATTACACAGTAATGTGCTGGGGAAAAGAACAAACTCACTTGAAACTACACGCAGTACACTGTGATTTTATTGTATCATTTAAGATAGATAGGTGAAGTAGCTCCGTGCTCTTGTAGGCTATATTGTGTTTGAATAATTAAAGTGACCTCATGTGTTCTGTTTGCTGCAGTCTGTTTCAGAAATACACACTCTACGAGCTTCTCTTCACGACATCCAGAGAGGAGCTACTGACTGGGATGGAGGTGAGGCAGCTTGTGTGTGTGTTCATGTCAATATAAACTGAAGTAGTATTTTAAATGTGCTGTGTGTTCCAGAGGACCATCGAGGTGTTCAGCTGTCAGGATGCTCTCACTCCGCTGGAAGAAGGCATTTCTACTCACATCTGCCTCCAGTGAGTGTTTGTGCCTGCTGTCCAGAGAAAGATGAACAAAGAAAATGAACAGGTGTTGACTGGCAGGTGGTCAGACGGACAGACAGCGTCAGTGTGAGTTGTGATTCAGTCATTATCCACAGTGAGGCGCTGTCTGTCTGTTGAGTCAGACTACATTAAGCAGTCCACACTTCATCTTCAGCTTTTACTGTTTTACTGTACATGGACCACATAACACATCAGTTTATTTAATGTTTGTATGGGTCAGGTGGTATGTAACAGAAGATTACACATTGTAAGGTGTACCCACAAGAGATTGGTTGCTTCCAAATAATAATAAAACATGTTTTGACCAAAGATACATTGTACAATCACTTTACCTTCCTTTTCTGTGTAGCAAAACCAACCTAGGACTCTAACATCTCACCCTGACCAACCAAAAAACTCTGGATCTTAAATGTAAGCATGACAGGCAGGACTTGAAAATGATCTGCAGAATCCAAAAGGAAGAGTTCATTTTAGGTAATATATTTTAGGTCATATTCACTTACTCTCTGAGACCAGGATGAGAAAATCAACATGGATCTCACGTCTGTGTATGAAGTAGAGAGCTGAAGTCAGGATGTGGAAACAGTTAGACTGTTCCAAAGATAAAAAATACACCCACCAACAGCACAGAGGCACACATTTACATGTTGTAGCTTGTTTGTTTAATCTGTGCAACAATTTATGGAATTAGTGGGAGACTACAAGAGTATGAAATGTCATAAGCATATTATGATTACACTCTAATTGTTAAAAACAGTATAACTCAAGAAGTTGGATGAAGTTGGATCTTTGACCACTGTACAGACATACTGTAACCCAGAGCAGATTAATAATGCAGGCAGGAATGCATAAATTTCAGATGGGATTTTAACACCTGTGAATAATGCATGAGCTTATATTGCAAGCTTATATGTTTGCATTCCATAAAGTGCAGACATTTCAATAGTTTGGTGTTTGTCAATTCAGCAATGAGATGACATGTAGTATAATATATTGACACGAGGAAATGAAAGCACAACTTCAGAAATTCAAATGTAAATTTTTAATGTTGAACACAGATTTAATAGACGGGTAACCGAACCAAGTTTTTTACTGGGAACTATATGATAAGTAAGAAGTCCATTCTGTGCCGTAGGTGCTTTCAGCCTTCATTCAGCCGAATATTTCACTTAGAGATCTGTTTTTAGCCTGTCACAGATTGCCTGTGCTGTTCTAGTTTGCTTCCTTGTAAATGGTATTTCTCCCTCTCTTTCGCAACTGTGGTAATAATAATCACCGCATGTTTTATTTATAAAGCTTTTATCAAGGCAAAATCTCAAACTGCTACAAGGAAAGAAAGTGCAGATATGAAAAGCTCTCTGTGTGAGTGGGAAAGGATATTTGAGTTTCCCACTAGGCATGTGGCTCCCATCAGGCCTTATAAGGCTGATGTTCAGAAAACTGGCTAGTGGAGCAGACTGTGAATAAAAAGTGGGTTTGGAGGAGCTTAATTTAGAAGTATACAGTGAGACCAAATATATTCAACAATGCTGTGAGGCTGGAAACACCATAGAATGCATGTGAAGCCTCTAGAGTCACAGTGTTGTTGTAATTAGGGAGTATAGGGAAGTGAACTGAGATGCATTTCCTGGAAAAGAAAGGGAGTCAACAAAAATCACCTGTAATGAAGATAATAACCGTCAAGGAACTGTCATGAACATGAAACATAATGTAACCTCAGAAAGAATGCCTTTATTACACCACAGAATTTAAGTAAAAATGATAACGATACATTAGAGTTGTAGTCAAAACTTGTAAATTATATGTGGCATGTTTCTGTGATCCTGGATGATCTTGGATTGCTGGAATTTACTAATATGAAGTCTTATTTTAACTTCATGATGGTTACCTGCCTGCTTTAGCAACTGGGTGAGTACAGTTTATATTTAGCTACTTATCTGTTTAATTTAGGTAGATATATTTGAAAATCTACCTACATCTTTATGAGTTGATATTCTTATATGGATGTTGTCAGTTGTCAGATACAGTCTGCCCTCTTCTGGCCAACAATGCACATTATACAAACTCAGAATATCATCACGGAGCCCAGCTTTTCCTGCCATGTACTGAATCCCAATGCTGACGTGTAAATAAATCAGTGTAAGGATACGTGTTAACGAACAAGCAGAATAATGCTCACTTTGACTAAATTTAAGAGGATGAGGAAGAGAATTATTACCCAAACTGTCTGTTATTAACATAAAAAACAATCATGCTGTTTTACCTCCAAATAAAGTGGCCAGTACATACAAGTCTTATCCTAACATGTCCTCACATGGAAGGGAGGTTGTAAGTGGAAGTGGTAAATGATGTGATAATAACGAGATGTGGTTGAAGGCTCTGAAAAAAGCTAGTGAGATTATTTTGTCAAACTTGTTTTGTTTTATTCATTATTTTATTCCTCTTCTTTCATTTTTACATGATGAATGTGTTTTTAAAGGTCCAGTATGTAGAATTTAGTTGCATCTAGTGGTGTAATCGCTGCATTGCAATGGGAATAATAGCCCGGTGTATTAGTAAATAAACAAATTCCTACATTTAAAACCATTCCATATTTTAAAACGCTTCCTTTCTCTATCATGTTTCCTTGAAGGCTGACATGCATTAGTTTTATATAGGAATGACCTGATCCTGCATACTTCAAAAGCAAGACAAAACAAGACAATAAAATGAAAAAGCACAAAACAACAAGAACAATTTGTGTCTGGAATCTGCTCATGTCAGACTGTCTGGAGTCCCATAAAATACAGTAATGTTTGATTTTTCAGCTGGAAGTCCTGGACAACTCACTCTGTCCTGTTCTCACACTGACATCAGTGTTACTCAGCAGCTTTGGAAACATGAACCCTTAGTCTAACCCAGATTTACTGCTTTTAATCAGTGCAGAAATATGACTGCTGAACTCGTAAACTAGATGTCCAATTACGGCCCTCTGAAAAACCTCAGCCTAAACTGGCTTACATTACTCTCCAGAGGTTCTATGGATTTCCACAGGAGAATCCAAACATGAATGAGTTTGGATTTAACTTGTTGGGTTCACTTGTTTAATCCTCTGTACTGACCCAGTGTGGTTCACAATGATCTGACTCAATAGATGCACTTCATTCATATTGCAGGTACTGCTTTCAGCTCTGATTTAACAATGTAGGAATTGAACTATCATGCCACAGCACCAACAGCTAGATGTATCTAATTCTTGAAAGTACACCTGTGATAAATTTGCATTGATTTCAACAAAGCTGATTATCCAAAGGCAGGCAATATACAGTGAGGTCACCAATATAAGACAGAATCAAAGCACTTTCAGAAGACAAAAATTAACTCAAAAACTTGATTTTTTTCTGGGCTTTCAGCCACACTTGTGACCTTCATCAGTGGATGGAGATGTTTCAGAGGTCACATGAGCTAGGTATGGAAATTCCTCTGCTGATTAAGGCCACAAACTGTGGCTGAAGGTTTGGGAATAGATGGTGAATGAACCTTGAGTTAAAATGATGGACTGAGCTTGTATAGATCTTTATTGAACCTCATATTACCATCTATTGTATAAAAATATGAAATATTCGCAGTACTCTGTTCTGATGACAAAATATTGTTTTGGCGTACTTTTTATATCAAAATCTATTTATTGAAGAATTTTCAATATATCCAAAGTGCAATGCTTGAGTGGTCGTTACAAAAACATGAGATAGTTTTGCTTTTTCAAATATAAGCCCTGTGTACCACTTCGAACTGAATTAAGCTGTGACGTGCACAGAGGGAGGTCGAGTTAACAAATTTAAGTATGGTAGTCCGTGTGTCTTCTGATAAAGAGAGATCCAAGTCTTCCTTCCATGCTGTTCTGATCTGTGGAGGCTATCGACTCTATCAACAATGGTCAACAAATGAGAAGAATCAAAAGGCTACTACTTACTTAAACATATCTGAAAAAGTTTGACTCAGGGAGACTGTATTTTTCACTTAGTTGCTCAAAAGACGCCTATGAACAGGTCTTTAAAGATACCCTTCCTGTGCCATTCATAGAAGACAGAGCCCTGGGAGAATGGTTTAAAAAGATGGTTTGATGCACTGGCGTACTTTTTGAATTCTGATTTCTAATGATACGTTGCAGTCGTTGCATTATATACAATCCCCAACACACTAAAACAACTGCTCCAGTAAGTGATCACTGTTGATAACACTGCTGATGAAGAATTGTCTTCATTAACACTACACTTAATGAAAAAGCCAAGCACGCCAAGCAATGCAACGCGTTCCTCCTCTGGCACAGACGCCTGAACCAGCCTCTGATATATACAGTATATATAGTATTAATTTGTTCCTTGCAGTGTTCCCGCAGCTCATGTTTAATTTGTTTGCAGCTGGAGTAAATGACACAATACAGAAACCAATACAGTGGTCTTGCTGTAATAACATTACTACAAATATAATCTCTCCCTGCGGGTGAATTTACAGACACACCCACACTCAGTTTCAGTCTAATGTGTCCAGATGTTGTTGGTGGTGGTGCATGCCTGCCTGCCTGCTTCTCCTGGCTTCCAGCACATTCCTACTACACCATGTAATATAAAACCCTGTTTTCACTGCAGAATTACCACCACAAACCCCACCCTCCACCTCCACCCCTCCCAAATGAAAACCAACCCTGCCACTGGCACTCAGCAACTGCTCTTCCATAAACTGAATTTAGCATTTTTTTAACCATTTTTTCACATTAACATGAGTCACAGGCTCGACTTCAAGTAGTTATTTCTTCCGTCTCACAACAAATTCATTAAGTGACACACTTCATTACCCCCTGTCTTAATTTGAACGTATTCCTCATCTTCTCCAGCTATATTAATGTTTCTTACCTAATGATAGAGAAATTGTATTGCTCTCTGTATTTATCATTCATCCCTCTCCCCATAACATCACCCTGCAGTGACTGCAGTAAATTAGCTTTCTGGACCTCTGCCTGACTTTGCTTTATTACTTTAAGTGCTATAACGCTGTGGTGATATATGGGTGGGGGTGAGAGTAGTGGAAAATAGTGGCATGAAAACTATGAGTAAAAATAAAAAATTGTGACAAAGGTCAGACTTTATGGACGTATATATATGGGCTCTGTAGTAGACATACTAATGCTGGGATCACTCTGCAGGATATTTTTGCCTTCTGAGGTGATCATTGTGTCACATTTTACTGTAGTTTATTTAAAAAACTAATTTTAAAATGACTGTGTTTGACAGCCTAAGGACGAGCTTGGTGGGTTCATGATTTGTATGACGTACAGTGAGTTTACTGTCCCACCTGTCGGCACCATCAACCATCATAACTGAAGAAGTACTAAGATCTTTTACTGAAGTAAAAGTAGTCATTTTTGTTTGTATAGTTTAGAATCATAAATAATAATTTGCGTCAAGGGACTTTAAATACCAATGCCAGAAGTTATTAATTCCCCTTAAGTACTTAGCTGATAATATTATCAAAGTGTTGTAAATGTGACTGATATTAATCAAATCAAATCAAATCAAATCAATTTTATTTGTATAGCCCAAAGTCACAAAGTACATTTGCCTGGTGGAAGAAACCTCAGGAAGAGCCACAGAGGAGGGATCCCTCTCCCAGGACGGACAGACGTGCAATGGATGTCACATGTACAGGACAAATCAACACAAACATATTGTACAATTACAATGACTGACAAAATGACAATGAATCACAATGAATGATAAAATGACCACAGTAGCAGATATGGTAGTAATAATGACAGAAATGATATGCGTAGTGGACGTCGTGCAGGATCACAGCAGCAGCCACGATCCACGAGAACCTGCTGGACGACAGAGCACAGAAACTCCGGGGAAGTTTGGTTAGTAACATGCATTAATGAGACATGTCCACAGATGGAGAGATATGGAGAGATATGGAGAGATATAGAGATATAGATATATATATATAGAGAGAGTGAGATATAGAGAAATATAGAGAGATATATAGAGAGAGAGATGGATATAGAGATATATATATATAGAGAGAGAGAGAGAGAGAGAGAGAGAGAGAGAGAGAGAGAGAGAGAGAGAGAGAGAGAGAGAGAGAGAGAGAGAGAGAGAGAGAGAGAGAGAGAGAGAGAGTTTTCGGTAAGGGAGATGTGTGCATCTTCAACCAATACCGTGCCTGGCTAGGCATAACCCTCGGTGGGGTCCCCCGGCAGTGTAATCCTATGGCAGCATAACTAAGGGATGACCTGAGCCAGCCCTAACTATAGGCTTTATCAAAAAGGAAAGTCTTAAGTCTATTCTTAAAGGTGTTGACCGTGTCTGCCTCCCGAACCCAGAAAGGTAGTTTGTTCCACAGAAGAGGAGCCTGATAGCTGAAAGCTCTGGCTCCCAATCTACTTTTGGAAACTATAGGAACCACAAGGAACCCAGCGTCCTGAGAGCGCAGTGTTCTAGAGGGGTAATAAGGTATTATGAGCTCTTTTAGATAAGATGGTGCCTGACCATGAAGAGCTTTGTAAGTAAGGAGAAGAATTTTAAATTCTATTCTAGATTTAATAGGTAGCCAATGCAAGGAAGCCAAAATGGGAGAGATGTGATCTCTGATCTTGGTTCCTGTCAGAACACGTGCAGCAGCATTCTGAATTAACTGCAAAGTCCTAAGAGACTTATTAGAGCAGCCTGATAACAAAGAGTTACAATAGTCCAGCCTTGAAGTAACAAATGCGTGGACTAGTTTTTCTGCATCCGCCTGAGAGACAATGCGTCTGATTTTAGCGATGTTACGTAAGTGGAAGAATGCAGTCCTCGAAATTTGTTTTATGTGGACGTTAAAGGACAAATCCTGATCAAAAACAACTCCAAGATTCTTTACAGTGGAGCTGGAGGCCAGGGTGATCCCATCTAAAGTAACTAAGTCTCTAGAAAGAGAGTTTCTGAGGTGTTTGGGTCCAATTACAAGAACTTCAGTTTTGTCTGAATTTAACATCAAAAAATTGTAGGTCATCCAACTTTTTATATCCTTAAGGCATGCTTGGAGTTTAGTTAACTGATTGGTTGCATCAGGCTTGATCGATAAATATAATTGGGTGTCGTCAGCATAACAATGAAAATTGATAGAGTGATTCCTAATAATGTTCCCTAAAGGAAGCATATATAAACTGAATAGAAGTGGTCCAAGTACAGAACCTTGTGGGACTCCATGACAAACTTTGGTCTGCATGGAGGATTCATCATTGACGTGAACAAACTGAGATCGATCTAAAAAGTACGATTTAAACCAGCTTAGGGCGGTTCCTTTGATGCCAATTCGATGTTCCAGTCTCTGTAAAAGAATTTGATGGTCAATGGTGTCAAATGCAGCACTAAGATCTAACAGGACAAGTACAGAGATGAGTCCTTTGTCTGATGCCATTAGGAGGTCATTTGTAACTTTGACTAATGCGGTCTCTGTGCTATGATGCACTCTAAATCCTGACTGAAAATCCTCAAATAGACTATTGTTATGGAGAAAGTCACACAGCTGATTAGCTACAGCTTTCTCAAGTATCTTAGACAGAAAGGGAAGGTTTGATATCGGTCTGTAGTTGGCTAAGACCTCTGGGTCTAGAGTGGGCTTTTTAAGAAGAGGTTTAATTACAGCTACCTTAAAGGACTGTGGTACATATCCTGATAATAAAGACAGATTAATCATATCCAATAACGAATTACTAACTACAGGTAAAACATCCTTGAGCAACCTGGTTGGGATGGAGTCTAAGAGACAGGATGACGGCTTAGCTGCAGAAATGATTAAAGTTATTTGATGAAGGTCGATGGGGGAAAAACAGTCTAAATACATATCAGGTTTTACAGCTGTTTCAAAACTTGCTGTATCAGAATGCAGATCAATGCCTGTTGAGGGCAAGAGGTGATGGATTTTGTCTCTAATAGTTATAATCTTATCATTAAAGAAGCTCATGAAGTCATTGCTACTTAGACCTAAAGGAATAGATGGTTCAGTAGAGCTGTGATTCTCTGTTAGCCTGGCTACAGTGCTGAAGAGAAACCTGGGGTTGTTCTTATTCTCCTCAATTAAAGAAGAGTAATAGGCTGCTCTGGCATTACGGAGAGCCTTCCTGTATGTTTTGAGATTATCTTGCCAGACTAGATGAGATTCTTCCAGTTTAGTGGCACGCCATTTGCGTTCAGATTTACGTGCCTCTTGCTTTAATTTACGAGTCTGCTGGCTATACCATGGTGCTAGCCTTCTTTGTTTAATTATCTTCTTTTTCAGAGGTGCAATAGAGTCTAGAGTTGTCCGTAATGAGCCTGTAATACTATCAACAAGATGGTCTATTTGTGGGTGGCTAAAGGAAGTAGACAAGTCCTCTGTTACAGTTAGACATGGCATTTGATTCAATGCTGAAGGAATCACTTCCTTAAATTTGGCTACAGCACTATCAGATAAACATCTGCTGTAGAAGCTTCTACACAAAGGCTTATAGTCCGGTAGTATGAACTCAAAGGTTATTAAAAAATGGTCAGACAGAAGAGGATTCTGTGGGAAGACTATTATATTATCAATTTCAATGCCATATGAAAGAACAAGATCAAGAGTGTGGTTCAGACAATGAGTCGGTTTATTTACACTTTGACAAAAGCCAATTGAGTCTAATAGAGAGATAAACGCAGTACTAAGACTATCATTGTGGTTGTCCACATGAATGTTAAAATCACCTACAATAATTACTTTATCTGTTTTAAGGATCAAGCCTGATGCAAATTCTGCAAATTCAGATAGAAATTCAGAATAAGGACCAGGAGCTCGATATACTGTAACAAATAAAATTGGCTGTAAAGTTTTCCAGGTTGGGTGAGTGAGGCTAAGAACAAGACTTTCAAATGAATTATAATTTAGTTTAGGTTTAGGATTTATTAATAGACTTGAGTCAAATATGGCTCCAACTCCACCACCTCGACCAGTACTTCGAGGAACATGAGTATTATAATGACTCGGAGGAGTGGATTCATTTAAGCTAACATATTCATCCTCCTGCAGCCAGGTTTCAGTGAGACAGAATCCCACTGTAATTAATGTAATGATACTCATGCATCAGTGAATAAGCAGCATTTTACTGTCACTGCTTAAGATATGAACAGCATTAGTTAATCCAGTGGTTACCAACATAGAGGATAAACCCCTTCAAAGGGTCACAAGAAAAATCTGAGGGGTTGTGAGATGATTAAAAAAACTGTTCTGTTCCATAGATTTTTATTTATTTATTACTTCTCAATTTGTGATATCTTTTGCAGAATACTGGATAATCTGACCTCTTTGAACAGTTATTTGAGTAAAACTATGTGAGGTGTTTAGAAGGGAAATGTCTGTTAGAACGTTGGAATGTGACAACTATACAGTGGTCATAAGCCCGAAGTCCGAATTCACAGGTTTAATCTTTACCTGTATGTAAAATCTTAATCTACAAAATAACTATAATCTATAAACTATCTGATAACTCAGATAGATGTAGCATAGAGATGTTTCAAGTGGCATCAAATTTAAGTGAATACTTTCTTAGTAACTTGCTTTTTAAGAAACTTTATTGAAGAAAAAATTGCAAATATAGACAAAAAAACAAAGAATACAATACAAAAAGATGTATAGATACACTCAACGAAACAGTACATTAAAGAAACGAAATACACATATCCATAATTACAATACACACACACACACACACACACACACATACATACATACATATATATGTATGAACATGTACATGTATATATATATATATACACATTATTCCTTCTCAATCAATAGAAAGAGGGTGATCGTGTAGGTTAGTAGCATATATATGTGTACAGTGTATATGGTGATGCAACACGTACAGGCATGTAGAAAATGGATTTTGCCGTTGATGCTCTGGCACGTGGCCTTTTCCCCCTCAGAAACATTGCTCCTAATATTACGCAATTTCAGGCCTGGTTGGCAGGATGTAAAATTTCACAAGAAAAGTATGAAGCAAGACCTCTACAGGGACAAGAGAAGAAACTTTAAAGGTTAAACATTCAACTTTATTTCTTCCTGTTTGAATAAAATTTTCCTAAAAACTACATTACCAGCTGTTTGAGGAAATTACTGAGGTTTTTTGTTTGTTTGTTTTTTTAAGTCTCATAGTTCCTCAGGAATACTAATCTAAGACCAGAGCATTCCATGAGTGCTGCTAATGAAATGTTTAATGCATTAATTAATTGAAAAAGCCTGCTTTGAATGAACGTTGACTTTCATTCATGGCTCAAATTATTGCATTAATTTAGTCAACAGGCCAGCACTGAACTACAACTAGGAACCTCATCAGACATCATGTCTCAGGGAGCCTGGGAGCAATATGTACAAGGTATTGTCTTCTACTTTTCAGTTTCTCAAGTTCAAGTCCAAGTGTAATCATCACATATAGCCATACAGCTACAGTCATAGCCACTGCTGCTGATGGGCAATGGTAGGCCTATAGAGTACTTTTATTTTTAGAAAGTTGCCCAATCAAAACAAGATAATTCATTATAAATAAATAAATACAAAAAAATAGTTTCATATAAATAGCCTTCACAAAGTATAAGATTTAACTACCCACAAAATAAAAACTGTAAAGAAGAGGTGGAGACAACAGGAGGATCGCTTGATGTTGCTGAAGTGGAGATAACTATAGATGGCCCAGGATTGACAGGGTGGGTTCAGATATCTCAACAGCACTGAAGAGAGAAGAGGAGTACGTGACACCATTGGGTATCATATACAATGTAAGTTTTTCTGATATGCAAATTAGATTAGATTCAATCTTACTGTCATTACAGTGAACTGAATGTAAAGTGTTTAACACTATAAACACACTTTAGACAATATGAACTGTAACACAACAAACAAACAACCTTACACCTCTGATATATGAAGGTGTGGAAAAACATTTTGATTGATTATTACAAGCAGAGCAAACGTTAGATAACCACATGTCAATGAAAATGCAGACAGATGTAAACACCTGCTGAACAGATCTAATCATTACAAATGGGCCTGAGAAATGTATGGTGGGAGGAGTTACCTACATTATTATTTTCATAACAGCTGTTCAGCCCCTCCACACACTCACACTAACTGACATCATAACAAGCTAACTCTATTTATTGATTATCAAACTGTGTTAGGCTGAAAGTTACTTTTTTCTTTTTTTTTCCTCCTCTTCTTTTCTTCCTTCCCCCGAGCACCAGAGAGTTTTAGTCGTTTTCACATTATCATATTATATTATTAAATAGGCTTTGCTGTGCAGTGAAATGAATGTGGGCTTCTTTTTTCATATTATACTAGTTTTAGTATAAGAATAGTGAAAGTTAAACTTTGTTTTTTCGTCCCCCTGGATGGACGGTGCCCATAGCATTTGCCTACACTGCCTATGCCACGGGCCGGCTCTGGGCCTGTATCTTTCAGTGAGTGGAGATGCTGTATGCCCAGTGCTCAATGCCCCAACTCAAGATGTCCAAGACTCACCTGACCCATGCGTGAGTAGTACTTATTATGTGAAAAACACTGTGTGTCTTATGCAATCATTTCTACCTTTGTATTAGCATCTGTGGTGTTCTTCTGTTTGCAGTGAGGTGGCACCAGCATGTCTAGAACCATTGATGAGGAGACTACAGTATTCCTGCAGTCAATGAAATGCCAGAAGAAAGAACAAGTACTTCAGCATGGAATGAAATAATTAACTATTCATATTAACAACAGCATGGTGGATTTATTTCTGCTTGGGACGAGCGGGAACAGGAGAAACACAACTATGCATTTTCAGAATCAGAAGTGTATTGCCAAGTAGATTTGCACTTACTTATTAAGGAATTCGACTTGGTGTAATTGGTGCAGAATAAACATTAAGTAGAAAGAAAACTATAAAAAAAATATGAGAAGATAAAAAAAAAAGTATTAAAATATAAACAATATAAATATATATACAGTATCTTCTTGGAAACACTAAAACTCTCATTGGATTAAACAGGCACCATCTTTGGGTCAGTTATCTGGCTCAGCATCATCCATGAACTTTGCATGGTGTTAGCTGGTTGTAGCTGGTTAATGTACTTGCTGATACTACTGTCTGGAACCATCACAGGCTAACATGAATGCTGGCCTTCCATAATCCACCAATATTTGGGCCTGACCTAAAGACACAGAACAATTTGACATTTGTAACATGTTTTTCATTCCATTCAAGCCATAAAAAAATAATAATTTACTTTAAAATTATGGATCATTTCCTGTGTTTATCTTAAGTACAGCACACACACACACACACACACATTCTCACACACATGTGAGGACACACACACTCGAATACACACACGTGCGCGCGCACACACACACAGACGTCCTTGTTGCAGGTCCTGGTAAATGCATAGAGTGATATTAACCCAGATGACGACGTTAAGCTGTTAAAATGACAACAATAAAAACATAAGCCGTATGAATATTGCTATAAAACAGCCTCGCGTCATGTTCATGCCGGTTGGTTGTGTTGATTGGTGTTTTTTATATTTTCCAGGGCTGACATCAGGTGGTCAGAGAGGCTGCCGGAGCTCTGCGCGGCGGCGTCTTATTCTAAAATGATTCCATCGGATGAAAATCACCAAACAGACCGGCTGCGTGTGAGCGCGGAGGAAGGGACAAATATTGGGTGTTATTTGCGCACATTTTATCCGCACCCTGCGTGCGCTGTCCCCGCTTGATATTGACGAGGAGCCGCCTCCTCTGTGCGCTCAGCCTGCAGCCTGTCAGGACCGATCCGCAACCCCAGCGAAGCCGACAAGTTTGGGGAGAAAAATGTTTGGAGTTTGACGATCAGTCTGCGGAGACGAGATGGAGCCCGGCTCACTCACGGTAGGCTCGTATCGATTGATTATTGTGATTTGACTGTGGTCAGTCCAGTGTCTGCGGGCTTGTTTAACGTGCGGGAGAATGCGGTGAAATGTATGAATGATTTGTGACGATGCTCATAAAGTGAAATCTTTGGATTCTAGAGACAAACTATGATGTGATGCTCTGCGTTCATTCTCATTCTCTTGCCGTACCCCTGTGCTTGTTTTCCCGCAGTGGCTCGGCTCACCTTGCGGTTCGCACGGACCGTATGTCTTCTACAAAGCTTTCCGCTTTAACCTTGACGGTAAGAAGCGGCTCCTGTCGCTGGGAGAGTTCTTCTTGGTGCGCTGTCAGCCGGACGAGCCGCTCTGCGTCGCCGAGCTGCAGCTGCTCTGGGAGGAGATGACCAATCACCAACTCCTGTCCAGCTCCAAACTTTATTTTCTACCAGAGGACACCCCGCAGGGGCGGAGTGCCAGCCACGGACAGGTAATGAAACCTACACACCTATTCCCTGCTGTGTTCTACTGTAGGTGTAATGTTGTCACATGCTCATCTGAGTTTGATCCATTTCTCTTACAGAGCCTTAAAGGACCAGTACGTAAGGATTTAGTGGCTTTCAGTGATGTTTGTGATTGCAACCCTCTCATGTCACCCCTCTTCTTCCTAGAGAAACTTGTGTCCACACAGTTTGTGAAAAATGGTACATGTTCTATCTTGCAGTTTAGTTAGTCTGTTCTGGGCTGCTGTGGAAACATGGCAGATGTCATGGATGTGGAAAGAGCTGGATTCAGAGTTGGAGCTGAGGCTTCATTCATGCTTACGAAATTGAAATTCCACCGGGCACAGCTGCTACGTTGCCTATTCACTCACTCATTCATAGATGAAGAACATAAAAACCAAGAAAAAAAAGACTAAATCTGAGGAAGTTAACAAAGTCTGGTGGTCAAAAGCCTATTTATTAATATAATATAATAATGTGAAACACAAAGTTTCACATCTTTAAAAAAAAAATCTAAATCAAACAACCAATCGGGGTTTATCAGCACTAAAACTGGCCAATCACAGTGACTCTATACAAACAAAGGTTATCCAGTGTGTGTTGGTGTCTTCCTTCACTGTTGTTTCTGTAGTCAGACAGGACTAGCCAGCAGAGCAGATGTTAACATTGCTAAACTTTGAGCCCAGTAACATGCACATACATGTTCATGTATCTAAAAGTGAATAGATAGAAAGAAAACAAGAGCATATACTAGCTGAAACACAGAACACCTTTCACCCGTTACAGCTATGTGTTTATGTTTCTGACACATGCTCATGTTCGATAAGAAACTTGATGTTCCATACATTCCTGTGCTGTCGCCAAAGATCTAAAAACTATGAATTCATAGACTTGGTAAGAAGAACTTAATGAAAATAGTGCGGTCATGATGTGCTACCAACTAAACTCAGAAGAAATCACAACATTTATATAAACATAAATAACAATAATAATTGCAGTTTTCAGTTGTTTGGTACATATTTTATCTGCTAAAATGTTCAGAGTCCTCTCTGCACTGTGTACAGTATGTAATTCTGCTGCTGGAGAATACAGACTCCTGTTTGTTTGGCCCTGAGGCTAGGAGAGAAGTGTTGTGTGTGGACTGCAGCTTCTGCTGGACTGTTATGAGAGGAAACTGACTCACATGTTGGAGATTTTGTATTTAGCAATGATTCATATCACATGTAGCAATCTGTTCCGTTTTCTGCCTGCTGTGACACAATGTCGCTGATAAGATAAGCTGCATATTTCCCTTTAATCTAAACCAATGAGACTGTGATACAAACAGTCGCAGAGAGGACTTCCTTGAACAGCTCACATTTTAATGGCACGGCTCAAAAAGTGCAGAAATTACACTCGACTATAAATCTGATTATTTCTGTGTGTGTGCGGCGTGTCTGTGGGAGCATAAACTAAGAGTAAGTGACAGCTGAAATGGGCAGGTTAGAGCTTGACAATGTGTGTTTGGGCCCCAGCAAGTTTAGTCATCACATTTCAACTCAAATAACTGCTAACACTCTGCCAAACAAGAGTGAGGCAATAACAAACTTTCCAATTTTTATTTCTCTTATTTCAAGATTGTGATTTGAGCCCACGATCACTGAAGATCAGCATGTGACGATGTTGTTTAAAAGGACATGTTTTGCCTCGTATGCAGCCTGTAGTAAATTAGAAATGAGCTGGTGCTCTGCTGCTCTCTGTCTTTATGAATTGATTAATGATGGTTGTGCCTTAAAGGGAGCTATTGGCATTTCTGAAGGTTACTGTGTCACAGTGCTGCAGTCTGCAGATTAATTTAATTTTACAGCTTCAGTGACTGAATGAGCCTCTGTGTGCTATTAATATTAATATTAAGGCAATATTATGCAGTGCACAGCACGGTAATTTGAGATGCACTGACAATGTTGTGGGTTGGGCTCTCTCACAGTGCTACTGAAAGTACTGTAAAAGGTGTGAGTCTCATTGTTTCCATAATTACTGTGACCTTGAAAAGCTTTATATAGTCAGAGACTATACTAACAGACTAACAGACGTGTCAACACGAAACATCCAACGCCTCGTTCAGACAGCACACATTCGTGTTATTCTTAGGACATAACACTTTGAGGAAAATAACCTTTGTGGGTAGCATGGTGGCAAAGTGGTTAGCACTGTTGCACAAAGGTTCCTGGTTCGAGTCTGGGCTGGGGGGCTTTCTGTGTGGAGTCTGCATGTTCTACACACTGTCTGCATGGCTTCTCTCCGCGTACTCTGGCTTCAAAGACATGTACGCTAATTTGGTCATAGGTGCCCAAAGTCAGCCGGGATCAGTCAGCATGTTGAAATGTCCTCGGACAAGATACTGAACTGAAAAGCTGTCTGTGTATGAATGTGTGTGAATGGTTAGCTTTTACAGACTGATAAGTAGTTGGCACCTTGCATCGTATCAATGTGTGAATGAGATATGTAGTGTAAAAGAGCTTTGAGTGGTCGGAAGACTAGAAAGGAGATATATGAGTACAGTTCTTTGAGAAACTGGAATCAATAAAAGTTTGCTTGAACATCTTCATATGGGTAGTTTTGCTTGTGCCAAGCATAAACACAAGAGCAGTTTCCTTAAGATATTAGACAAGTGTTATATGTCACATATTCATGTATTCATATATAAAGAAGGCATTCAGAAGTGTTGTTTTATTTACTGATAACAGGTAGATCCTGTACATATCGGGTCAGTTCTGGTAATAATGACAAACTGCTGGTTTCAATATGTGTGTCATGTGTGTGTTGTTCACATTGACAGTGTTTGATGCAGTTGACAGCTCTGCACTTTGCTTCAGCAACATTTCAATAATGAGAGATCAGTGAAAGTGTTTATTGAGGTCAACAACAGAGAAGAAGGCGATTGGACTCCATTGGTGTGATGCATCTTTAATAAGCACTGGCTCATGAAGATATGAGATAGGAGGAGTTAGACTCTCCAGAGTGTAGACACTAGTGGTGGTGGAGTACAAACCAGCAGATGGAAGGTGGAACTTTTCAGTTCAAACACCTGGATCATCGTGAGGGACCAGATGGTGACTGGGAGGTGGTGGGTTATACAGTGATAGGCCTGGCTGTCTCCAAAGTGGGCGTGGGCTCCTCGTCCCTAGTCTCCAAAACTTGTTTGAGAGTGTTCTGAATGTTGTGTGGATTGTGTTTTACCAGAGATGGTTCTGAAAGTTATTCAAAATTTTCCAATGACTGAGCACCGACAGAGAGAAGAGGTGTCTGTGCTGCTGCTGAGACACAGACAGGTCTCAGTCAAAGTTCATTCTCTCCTGATTTGTCTGAAAAACATGTTTTTATTGTCTGAATCTTCAGAAGATATGCGACCTGTGAGAAATGAGTCCAATATTTCCTTCAAAGACCCTGAAGATAAAGAATCACTCATAATCTGAGCTCATGTTAACTTCTCCCATTAGAGTCAATAGACTCAGAATCAGGAACATGTTTACAGCCTGGTACAAAAAACAGTTTTGGTCTCTGTAGCTAATTTCCCCTGTTCATGACAACTGTACTGAGGGTGAATTTATATACAGCTCACCTGTTCAAATGATATTAAGGCTTAAAGTTGTGTAGGATTATTTCATGCCAGCTGGATCTGAATCTGGATGTTCTTCAGAATACACTCTGATAATTACATTTATCATCAGTATAAGTACAGCAGTTCATGAGAAAATGAATCAGTGGACCACAGACTTGAGTCAGCTTCTCTCTGACGCAGTCTCAACAAAAATTGAACATATTCAGTTTCATGAAGGTAGAATTTATTGCAGGGCTGTTTTGTTGGATTGGTTTACTTTCTCCTGGTGTGGGGGGGTCTCACTTAAGCATATCATTGTATCAAATATTTGTCATTGCCACAGTATAGTGTATATATCATACTAGATGCTGTCAAAGACAGTTTCACAAAGTAAAATAATAATGCCCGGAACAAAACATGAAGGAGATAGTAAATATCACACAGTCACACTGTTGATGTTGCAGTGCAGACCAGAGGTGTCGGGTGGTAAAATGTGGGTCAGCAGAAATCTTCACAACAGCATATTTTTCAATTCACACGACGCTGGCAGTTAACTATCATCCTGTGTAAATCCTCTGTGCTGCATTCACAATCAAAACAATGTGAACAAAAGAGACAGATTAATCTTGTTTAATACTTAAGGCTTCCTGTTTGAACTCATTGTATGTTAATCATACACAGCGGTAATGATTTCTTCTGTGTAAGAACATTGTTACAGAGTTATGGATACAATATGTGTACTGACCCTGTATCATGTCGTCACTTGCATAACAAAGCACTGACATGTTCATCCAGTAACACTGGTAATTTCTTGGAAACCTCTCGTCTGGATCTATTGTGTAATGGTGAGCTAATCTGTGTCATCTTGTTTCTGCTCTTGGTTATTGTAATTATATGAGTCAGCCCATATTACAAAAAAAACAACTTCCCCGATCTCCCCACAGTGCTTTTACTTTTCTCCCCTGGCAGGAGCAGATGATTGGATTACTGTTTTTAAAATCTAAATTTGTTTGGGTAAATCCTCAGATCTGCAGCCAGTGTAAGATTTCTGAAAACACATTTCACCTGCAGCAGAAAAACAAAAAACAAAGCATTTATCCACAAGATATTAAACTTCCTAGTTCACTGTAAATCTGCCATTTGACTTGTGGAGCTCTTTGGAGGCAGTGATGAGTTCTTGTACATATTTGTGGCACATCATGGACTCTGTATCCACATTCCAAACTCCTGCTTTGTTACCAATTCAGGGATTCAGTCAGACACTTGGCCAACATCGAGGAATTTATAGCAAATGTTTGTACAGTTACGTAGAAAACGATTTGTCCTTCATCAGAGCAGCAAAGATTATTCTGCTGCACATGAACATTAAATATTAACAATGCCAAAATGTACAGCACGTATAAGGACGATGGAAGGTGCAGAGAGTACATGGTGCCGGTATGAGCTTATCAGGACGCTGTTCTTCAATAGTGGTTGAACTAATTCAGGATGAACAGCTGTCCTCTTTTGAAAAAACAGCAAAGTGACTCATTGAAAGCACGGTCAGCACTATTAGATGTGTGGGAACCCTCCCAGCATGCACTAAGGCTGATTCATGTACAGAAGTCTCATTTTATGTGTTTTTTCAGTTTTACTGTATTATTATCATTATTACCATTACCATATATTACCATTATTTTGTTCCAATTGTGCTCCACAATGTTTCTTTTCAGTGATAATCAGAAGTCTGCTGTGAAATGAAACCATAATCCATAAAGCTTTCAAAGCTTTATTGTTTAAATGACATTTTTTTTATTTTAGTGTTCAGTTTTTGGTGTTAGTGAAATTTGAGAATAATGCAAATCCATTATATTTGACTCTAACTTGAAAAGTAGTTGGTGTCGAACCTGAGTGCAAAAATGAAGCATCACCTCTAAGTCATCTCCAAGTGTAATTGTATAAATATTAACTCTTACTCTTAACTCTGATCCTGGGTTTTACACTGGAAATGCTCATGTGTATTCATGTCATGTCACTGCATACACACAGCGGTCAGCAGAAGGGACTGACCTGCATCTAAACTTTAACACTGTTTGATCAGTAAATGAAGTAGCATTTTTAATGTTATATTTTATATTGATATTTCTCTTCTGGCACCTGGTTTTGTTTTGCAGTGGTGATCCACAGTAACTTTAACAGTAACACTTTAGTTTAGGGAACATATATTTGCCATTAACTACAAGGCCCCAATAACCGACCTGTTATTCACATCATTATTCAGAAACAACAATGCATTAATTTACAGTCAATAAGCAATAATTAGGAGTTAATAGGAAGAATAATTCATGGCGTAAGAGAGGTAGAATAAGGCTATGTAGAATATGGTGTTAATATGTGCTTAATAATTACTAATAGAGGGCTAGTATGCTATTTATATGTATATTAGTAAGCACCTAGTTAATGGTGAATATGTGTTCCCTAATATAAAGTGTTACCACTTTAACTGTTCCTGTTTAACTAGCAGTTGGCATGCTTGCCTGATCTCACTGTGACAAACACATTTACAGCAGTGAATGGTCAAAATGTGACCTGATATTTTGTGAGTGAGAAAAGTCAAATAGTGTGAGGCACATAGCTGTATCTGTTATCAGTTGTTAACTAGCAATGCAGGTTTTGAGGTTGTTAGGCAAAGGAATTGTGAAACTAAACTCATCTCATGTCTTGAGTTATTGTTGCAAGTAGCCTTCTATGTGACATTGTCCTGTGCTGCAAATGTCAAAATAAATGTTAAAGTCTGTGTAAAGTAAGTAAGTCTTTTCACATGTTTTCAGCAACTATTTTCAACATATTTAATGTGTTTTGAAAGAAATCTCAGAATTGCAAGTAACAGAAAAGTAACACTAGACATGATTTCCTTTATTTTATTTTTTTTAACCTTTTTTTAATGTTGTGGGTCTCACACTTGTCTAGTTAACAAATGATCCTCTGAGAGAGTTATTGTCTCACATTACATGAAAGTGTTGAGAAAAACTAGCACTGGTCAGTGTTAAGTGTTTAACACTAATTCATTTTAACTCCATAAAGAGTTAAATTAACACTCTGTGCTATGGACCCACATAGACACTTTAAAAGTGCTGAAATCAGCTCTGGCAATGTTAATTTGGGTATGCTGATTTTACTGTGTCTGTTCTGCCTTTTTGGTGAGAAGTGTCACATTATAATGGCTGCGCTGTACACTTGCATTTAATATGACTGCATGTTGAGTGGACAATGGTAGGTGTAAAGTGAGCTGATGTAGACACGTGTACTCCAGAAATGGATCAGAAATGAATTTGGCTTTATGTCGGTCATCCAATATCAATCAATTAAAGAATCCACTACACATCTTGCAGATCAGCTTCTGCCATCATTAATGTAATCCAATATGTTTTCCACTCAGCACATTTGAATACAGGCATTTTGTATTCCTGCTGCACTCATAGTATCTCCTCTCTGAACTCTGTATTCTGCACATCATCTTTAACAATCTCAAGAATGAAGACGAGTGTTGCTCATAAATCTTAAAACAGCCGGGCGTATGAACTTATTGCTGATGGCTGAGTGGAGAAGAAAAATATCATATCATAACCTTTGTGTTAACCATATTTTCACAGACGACTGCCTGCATACAATTCAAAGCATCGAGAAAATGAAAGATATTTACATAGCTCCAGTTTGTCTTCAAGGCCTTCCACTCTGCACAGCATGCAACACCCTCAGTATGTAGAACCTTGATTCAGATAAGGTAAACCTATCAGGGACAGCAACAGAGCAGGGACCCCTCTTCCAGACAGACATGTAGTCAATGAATAAACAAAAGTAGTATATCACTAGAGTGTGATATAAAGCACATATGTTCGTAATAAATATTGTAGATAAGTTCTCACCCTCCCTCTCATCAGCCCTTCCTTTATTACTCCCTTTCTCCCTTGTTTTTGTGATTTACCAATGTCCCCTCTTTGCCCGAGGTGTTCTATTAAGTAAGCTAGCAAAGACCTGGTAAGAAGACAAAAATAAACTTTGATATCTGCTCCATTTCTTTATATTTTGTCAGCAGGAGTCGACTCAGTCACTCTCTCGGTTTCTGCAGTCATAAGTCCTGCATGGGTTTCAGTCAGTAGAGATGTCAGGTCAAATGCAGATCTAAATCCTGTGAGAAGCAAACCAAAGCAATATCTATCTTTATCGTCTTAGCTGCAGCATAATTGGTATCAGACCTCTGATTTTGTTTCTGAGGTATAAACTTTGTCAGACTAAACTAAAGGCGAATGCTCTTGACTTCTTTTAGAGGAGAGATGTATTGTGTGTGAGGACCAAACTCCTTTCACTGGGTGCATGTCATGTGTTCATGTTAACATGTGGAAGCCGTAGTTCTTATGTTGACATGCCTGTGACAAAATGTGCTCCTGATTTATACATTATGGAATTGTTGGAGAGAACATCGCAGTGCAGTTTTCTGCTACAGTGAGTCGGATTGTGTAATCAAACAGAAAGCAGGAGAGACGGAGCTCATGGCCGTGGTGTCACATCCTTGATGTTCACCTTTGGCTGGTGGAAAATTAGCACCATATGGCTGATCTGAATATCAGTGTGACTTCATGTCAGAACTGTGTCACATACAGTAAGTTGAGAAGCCCAGTGGTATCAGTGCAGCAGAAACACAATGTACTCTGCATACTGGAGTATATACATGTGCATTTATCAGCTGTATGAAGGAACCACAGGCCAGCCAACACCAACCTCTCCATACTTTTTCTGCCTTTCTATCATATTACAATGTAGAGCTCACTTTGTAAATTTAAACTTGGCTCTCTTGCACATGCAGTTGCCTAGAATTTCTGGCTGGTCCATGAAGGGCCCTCGCTTATCTGAGTGGAATGAATGAATACATCAGCTGAGAAGTGACTGCTACTGCACATGTACTGTATTAGGTGAAGGGTCAGTACAGCGCAGTTGTTTCTGCCTCTAAAGAACATGTAGGACGTCGATCAGATTTTCAGGAAGTACAATACAGTCTTGTTTGTAATTTGCTGACTGGGCATCTTTGTTGTTGTAACTGTCTTTCGGAAGCTGCAGGGTCAGATTCATGCAGACATAGCTGACGTGCTAATTCCTTTATTTGATCATTGCTCATTCCTTACTTAAATCATACATCCTGTTCTTCTTTCAGTGAAGGAATACTCGAAAACCACACCCTAGCTGACAGTAGTTCCTCAAAGAACACTGATTGGTTCAAGCACAAGTGCATAGCTTAAATCCTGGAAAGATGCATTCTCACGTGATCTCATGAATGCAGCAGCCCGTCAAGGTGAGGGAAGAGCTTTTTGTTGTTGTCTTCCTGACCACACTATCCTGAGTGGGTCTTGATACAGACATGGCAGCCTTCTCTGACACCCACTTCCATGGAGAACTATAAAACAAAACAAACTATGTGCCAGCCAGTACACAGCGGTTAATATCTTGTGTGACCAGCCTTGAGTGCGCTATGAAGACAGAAGCCTCCATGGACTGCCTGCAGTGAGCCATGAGGTCCTGCTGCATATCAAATTACACTTAAAGGTGTGGTGAGTCATACTGGAGAAAGATTGTTGAGTTTCATTCCCAGGAAGACAAACACTAACACAAATGGGAAACAAACAGAGCAGCTCGGAGCAAGCCACAACACAGCAGGAGGCGTTCATGCCCATTCACATCAGTATTAGACATCCTGGGAATCAACTACTTTCTCTAGTATGACTGACTCCGCCTTCAAATAGCTGGAACATCCACATTTTACATCCACAAAATAAATTTTCTCATGTTGTTATTTTCCATGGAATCACTACTCTGAACTAGTTGCACCATAAATGTGTCGGCGTGTGTCGGCATTATCCGGGTTTGACAGGAGCTCTATCCTGGCTCAGTTTTAAGTAAGTTTTTAGTCTTTGTTTTAATCTACTGACACTTCTTAATGGGCTAACAAAGATTCTAACCCTTACACCTTTGATGGACACTAGTTGGTGATCGATCAGTTCGATACCAACACGATAGCACCATTACCTCTTACACTCATGTCTCCGGTGGTCTTGGATTCCGCGGCCACCCTCTCCTGGCCGGCAACGATGCACACCGGCACTTTAGTTTTACCTGCCTGCCCGGAGAACCGTCCATGTTAAAAGAGTGGCCTCTCCTCGGACCAGGAGCCGGACGTGGAGACCACGAGCACCACCAGGGCTGAAAACACTGCACTTACTAAGCTGCTGGACTGCATTACAGATATAAAGCAGTGTCTGGCACTTTTTGGATCTTTTTGCACTTAAATGACAGCAAAACTGCATTTTGTTTGGTTCCCCATCTATGTTGAATGTTTTCACCACACACTCTGGCACTCCGGCCCCTCTTTTTAAATCACATGTCAAAAATTTTGGGGTAACATTTGATAATAGGCTCAAATTTGCTCTGTTGTCAGCATGAGCTTTTTTCAGCTCCGTCTCTTGGCAAAAGTGAAGTCTAGACTACTGCAACGCCCTTTACGTTGGCCTTAGTCAGTCCTCTATTTCTCGTCTCCAACTTGTGCAGAACACTGCTGCCCGATTTTTAACAAACACGTCCAGACGCTAACATATTACCCGTGTGCTGTTGTCACTCCACTGGCTTCCAGTCCGTTGTAGAATTGATTTTAAACTTCTGTTGTTTGTTTTTAACGCCATTAATGGCTTGGCCCCCTCTTACCTGTCAGAGATTTTCATTTTTTGCAATTGTGGCAGAGCCCTGCGCTCTTCGGGTCAGTCCCTAGGTTGAGATTTAAACAGTGGGGTGGTCGTTCGTTTGCCGTCGCTGCTCCCAGACTGTGGAACAAACTGCCCCCTGACATTCTTAGGTGTACTTATTCTGTCTGCTCCTTTCTATGTATTTCTGGAAGGCTTTTGATACCCTGCAGCGCTCTTAGCGCTACAGCATTTTTAATTGTATTTATTTGTTATGTATCTGTTATCTATCTGTTTTATGGCTTTGTTGTAACGCACCTTGGGTACCATTCGGCTATTGTAAAGGGCTATACAAATAAACTTGATTTGATTTGATTTGATAAAATATGTGTGACACAGACCATGTGTATGTGTGTGTGTGTGTGTGAGTGTCTGTGTGTGAGTGTCTGTGTTCACTGTGAGTGTGCAGGTAGGCTGTTGTTTATGCTGTGAGTTATATCTGTGGGAGTGTCACGTCAGAAAAGATGCTGCACACTGGAGTGACAGCAGATCCAGCAGTGTTGACGTCAGAAGAAGTCACCTGTGATGACAGCTCATCTCATTTCTCTGTGAATGTGAAAAGACACAAATGAGGAAACCACAGTTCTGAGGTGCCTGATGTACTTATTCCCTCCTACGAATTTACGATTGATCAATTGTTTCTTCAAACAAAGGAGCACAACGCCAGACCTATTTGAATCACTGAAGAGTTGAGCGGTGATTCAGAGGTCTGTTACCAGGATACACAAAATATTCAAATAAAAATCACCACATTACTATGTTTGTGCATCATTGTAACTAATTGCAGTTTTACTTTCCCTGTGGTTCTGTGCGTTACTGTGTGACTTACAGACATATTTGAGGCTGTGTTGACAAAAATTGGAGCACTTTCCGTAAATTTAAAAGTCCTTTTTAAGTAAACCATCCATCTGCTGTATAGTTTATAGTTGTGCAACACACATACATATGCCAAAAGTGTGTGTATGTATGTGAATAGCTCTGGCTGCTGCTAGGAGATGAGATGAGGCACCATGAGGCACCATGTTCCCAGAGGGCGTCTTAATTCTAACACCCAGGTGATGTCACCTCTGATCAGGCTTCATTTGAGAGGGGGAGGTGGAAGAGCTGTTTTCCATGTAAGTAGGGGGAAGTCCATTCACTTGCTTGACCGTGATGACAGCAGCAAAGATGAGTGTTGAACATATGACCATAAACAGCATGAAAAACAACAAAAAAGCAAGAAACAATACATGTATAGGACTTGCTTATGTACTAACAGTATTAACAGCGTGGTCCTAGTGTGGACAGTCACACACACTCTAAATACCTACCGGTCTTCGATCTTGGCCCAGCTTCACCTATTGCCTCATTGCCTCATCATGTTAATAAATCATGTATTTATCTGGCAAAGCAGTCCTTGAGCTCCAAATGATCAAGGCCCCGTATGATAGCGATGCATCCTGCCAGGCAGGCAGACTGCAGATACATAATGCAACAAGGTCACTCCCTATCAAGAATGATGCATTAGAAATTAAAGCTTATTGGTAATTTGGTCTGTCAGCATCACTGAAGCAAAACAGAAGGCTGCTTTCATATGCCAAGTGTGTGTGTGTGTGTGTGTGTGTGTGTGTGTGTGTGTGTGTGTGTGTGTGTGTGAGAGAGAGAGCGAGAGAGAGAGAGAGAAGCATTAGTGGTATAACTCAATGAAATTGGAAGTTTTTTTTATTGATAAAAGCTAAATATTTGTGCACTTACTGTAATAATGGCACATTGTTGGTTTGAGGCAAGTGTGCTGTGCATGTTTTTATGAGAAAATCAAACTTGACTAAATAAAGTTACATCTGCCTTTATTTAATACAGCTGATCTAGATGGTCTGGAGACACAAGCTCCACCACACAGGTGACGTCAACAGTGAAAGCATTCAGACAGAGCAGTAGACAGCAGCCATTAGTTGTTTGGTTAGTTTGCTCAGCTAATGAACGCAAATTAGTTACAGCTGGGGAAACTTTTAGTAACACTTTTCTTTATGGCCGACATAATAAATGCTTCTATTGTCAGATCACTCATTTATAGTGTACCTGCAGACATGCAGCTACAAAACACTTGAAGTCAATGAAACCACAATCATATTCACAATTATTAGAATTATAATAATCCTATATAAAAGTTGTTACAGTTTTGAGTGTGTTCTGTGTTTCCTGTTTTATTTTGTGTTTCTACCCTGTTCTTGTCTTGTCTACGTCTACTTCCTGCCTTGTTTTCCTGCCTGTGTTTGATTCTGCACCTGTCCCTGATTAGTTTCTCCTGGTGTCCTGCATGTCTATTCAGTTTCCTTTGTTTCCTTTGTTTCCTCGTTTATCTGTTGTAGGTCTTGTTGAGTGTGTGAGTGTGTCTGCTATAGAGTCCTTGTGTCCTTCTTTCCAGCATTTCTTCCCAATGTACTGATGGTTACCAGTTTTGTATCTCACCTGTTTTTGACCCTGTCTTTGCCCTTTTGGATTGTTTGCCTGGTTATTAAGTCTTTTGTTTGTGTTTTTTGCCTGGATCTCCAGGCCTTTTATTAGTTTGTTTTATGTGTTTATTGGTTATTCTACCCTGCTCCTGTGCTGTTTTGTGTTCATCCCTCACTATTTTCTTATTAAAGTTAGCTTTTGTGTGTATACTCCATGCCTGCATTTGGGTCCACTCCAGAAATATCTATTAGTAGGTAATTGTTGGGCAGTAATATAATATGTATTGAGTATGGTGTAGACCTGCTCTATATGGAGTGTCATGAGATAACTTCTTTTATGAGTTGGTGCTAAATAAATAAAATTTAGTTGAAAATTGATTTTAGTGCTCAGAAGTACTTTAAATACAATACATGTCATTCAAATTTGAATATTGTTTAATGCAGGTTGAACTCTTTCTATCCTTTTTCCATACTCTTAATTCATAACCATGCATCGTATTTCTAAGATGTCATGTTTGTAACATTTCTGTAAATAGTAAGTAATAATATAAAGCACCGAGATAAATAGAGTGCATTTAAAAGTACATTATTTATGTATATAAAGAGCCATAAAATGGAGACGGAGGTCAAGAACAAGTACCTCAAATATTGTACTGATGTACTTTTATCTCCTATTCTAGTTGATGTGCGTGTGTCTCTGTGTGTGGTATCTCTACAGGATGAGGTGATAGCAGTGTCTGAGAAGGTTGTGGTTCGACTGGAGGACCTGGTGAAATGGACAGTATGGGACCACGAGGCCTGGAACAGAGGAATGAAAGCCTTACCGCTGAAGATCAGCTCTAAGAGAAGCATGACAGACTCCTTCATCCATTACCACGACCCAACTCTCAATGGTGGGCTGCACTTCAAAGATGTCATGAAGGAGAAAGCAGCACTAGGTAAGACCTGATGTTTCATCTTTCCGTGTGGAGCAGGTGGTTTTTATCTTTTTCTCAACAGCTGATGCTCTTGAGAATGATAGGTTGTGACCGTGTAAAACATGGACGTAGTCTCTATGATGTCAGTCACATGTTTCTGAAGAGTCATTGTGAAGCTCAGTGTGGTGGCTCTGGCCATCACCATGTTGGCAGTCCTGCTTCTGCCGCCTCCCCACTAACCTAGAAATAGAGTTGGATTGTAAGTGGAGCTAAGGCGACCTGAGCGAAGGAGCCTGGCTGCTCAAACAAACTGTCTGTAATGCACCCACCTGTCTATCAAAGCAGCCCCACTGTTAATTCTGCATAACTTTAAGCCTTAATATCACTTAAACAGGTAAGTTGTATGTAAATTCACCCTCAGTACAGTTGTCATGAACGGGGAAATTAGCTACAGAGACCAAAACAGTTTTTTGTACCAGGCTGTAAACATGTTTATTTCTGCTGTGAAGTTGGACATTTGAACATGGGGACTTATGGAGACTGACTCACTTCTGGAGCCAGCCTCAAGTGGACGTTTGAGGATTTTCACACTTCCACATTGGCTTCATTTCACAGCCATGGAGGCTGCCTCTTTGTGACATAGCAAACATGTAGGTCTATGGCTCCATAATCCATCAATGATGGCTCCACACAGATCTGATGTAACTTCCCACATGTTAACTCAGAAAACAAACGCACACATCTGATTTACAGCTTAGCTCTCCTTTTGGTTTTTCCGACTTGAGAATTGGCGCCACCTACTGCTTATCTCATCCACCAACTCCTACTTGGGGCAAGGTGAGAGTGAAGTGTGTGTTGCATAAACTTTTGTCTTCCCCCAGTGCCCAACAAAATGTTTATTTGTCCTTTGATGGTTAAATGGAAGCCTAGCCAATTTATTCTTTGAGTGTGATGAGCAGGGACCGTCAATAATGAAGCCTTTGTGCTGTCAGCGGTTACAGCAGACTGCTGCTGCGCTGAAATCAGTAGTCTCAGTGGGAGTCTGAGGACAGACATGTGTTGGAGATTCACCCCTGTGGATGAGAGCTTGTTAATATCTCTACTACTGCAATCTTGATGTAAATGAAGGTTCATATGTGTTTAATGGTCTGCTGGGTTGGTTGTACCTGTAGTTGTTGTTTGTCAAATGTGGATTTACCTGGGAGACAAATGCTGGAAGTGTTTCTGTAATCCTCTCTCCCTCACTCTTCATCAGTCCAGGTTTTATAATTGAATGAACTGTTAATTATAAATCACTATATCCTGACAAAGCATTGGGAATCATATTTATTATACAGCCCCTGTCACAAAGGGTTTAAAACCATTTGCCAAAACAATGGCACGGCCCAGACATGTTGAAATGTTTGTGATCTTCAATGCAAAACATGGACAAACTTCTATTCAGAAAGATTGTATGTAACAGTTATCATCTTCATGTCAAATTATTATTATTTACAAATTAGTATTATGTAAAAAGTTGCAGACAAACCAAAGATCCATAAAAGCTATGCTGAGACTGGTGGAGAGAGAACAGAGCAGCAGTAGCAGCAGCAGCACAATAGCACTACATTTCCCACCACAACATTCTTTTATCTCCTGTGAACTGTAATGTTTCTGCTTTTCAGTAGCAGAGAATTTTTCCACAAACATGACCGTCACAAACTGTGTGACCTTAATAAAATGAATTATTTACCTAATGAAATGCAACGTGTGATTCCAGCCTACGTCTGTTTGATAAATGCACGTCCAGAGTTTTTGATCTTTAGTTGTTATAGTGAAGTCATGATGTTTATGGTTATCATATCATATAGTTATGAAGATGTTAACATGCTCTCCTGTCTCCGGTCATGTGGTTGCATTACGAAGGTATTCACAGCTATGATTACAAATAGCAAATACAAATAGCTCTTTCACATACATATGAGTATTATATCACTGTGACTAAGACACCACTGGTCATTCCAGTCAGAATCACTATCAGAAAAATTCTGAGTGCAGAGTTAAACCAGGTAAAAACAAAATTATTCTATTGAAACACTGCACAGAAACTGCTAATGGGACTTTAAACATTCAGTCTCTTCCTGTAAACAACCATATTACAGAGCGCCACCTGGACTCAATGTTTCTATGTGAAACTTGGCTAAATTCAAACTTTGATCTCAAGATTTTTTTTATTTATTTATGTATCTTTTGCAAAATTATATTCACAGTTGTCATGTTTTTATGAAATGTGCTATTTAAATAAATGAAGTATGGATTTACAAGCTGTCCACACTCTGAGATTTCCTTTTGTGGATTTCTCCAGGTAGCTTTGTTAAGCAGAATTAAGACTAGCAGACATTGTCACTATTGAGGTTTGGCAAAATGTAGAAAAAAAGTTGCCTGGTAATGAATTACACACATTTTAGTTGATGAAATATAAAACTCTTTTCATTGAAACTTTTTTCATTGAAGCTTAAAACCTTCAGTGAATGGATTATATCATTATAAGTCATATGATTTTTCCATATTTGACATATATCAATGTTGTGTCTTTTCTGATTAAAATGTTTTGGTCTGTGAGGACACAATTTCTCCTCCATAAGGAAGTTTAAAGCAACATTTTTCTTCCTCTTGATGGAAACCATCATCAAGATCATCAAGAGGTGCATCAAGTGTGTGTTGTGTTGTGTTTACACGTAGACATAGATGTATTCTTTAAATACAGAGACAGTACTATACAACATGAACTCAGCTATGAAGAATACATGCATGTGCACATCAGTTAGGGTGCAGGTTAGGTTAAGCAGTTCTTCACCTACAGCAGCTCGACAAAAAAAAGCTCTTCTTAACTCGCTTGACTTTGACCTTGTCTGAAGTGCTCAGCTCCGCAAACAGCCTGAATATGCTCTTTAGATTATGTTCTTTGTTGTTCTTGCATTTTACACACTCATGTATTATACAGCAATCAGCAGCCACCCGTTGGTTTCTTTTCCATAATGTAAAAAGATAGTGATGGAGATTTATACAACAGAACCATGCAAACATGCCTGTGTGCGTGTTTGTGTGTGCGTGCATAGTTTGGTGTGGTTCAAACAGACTCATTCGGTTCAGTTTGTTTAGGCTGGTGAGAAATCTGTCAGGTTAAGTGGCACCTTGTCTACACTAGAGACATTTCGACATTGCTCTCAGCCCATTACAAAATCAATGTAGTTACAGGTGTACGTAGGCAGAGACGCGAAGCATTATGTGTGTAAATCTGCACTGATTAAAAGTGTATCTGTTCTAACAGACTGATAAACAGGCACACTACACTCCTGGTGTAGGCACTAATGGTCCTGGATCACTGATGAAAACATATTGCCAGATTTAACTTCTACCAGTCTTAAGACCTGAACACATCAGAAGGATCTTTTGTTTTTTAAAGTATTATGATCAAGTGTGTACAAGTCTGTTCTTGTCAGTGCTCTGTAATGGATGAACTAACCAAATATATGTTTACATTTCTGCACTGACATCATTTTTTCCAGGCAGAAGAAGTTCATCTGTGATGTCTCTGTCTGACGTGTGCTTTTTGCTTTTGTTGGAGCTAATGCATATTTAAATTGCTTATTAAAGTTCTGTTACAGTAAGACACTAAGTTTTTAGTGGAAATGGGCCACGTCTTACATCTGCTTTTGTTGATAATCTATCACAAATGTTCCAGCACACTTCATTCATTTAGTTTGGATTATTAAGTAAGACATTATTTTCTCTTTCTTTTTTCCTCTATGTGTGTGTGTGTGTGTATGTGTGTGCACTGATTTGCACATTTAATTGTTTTCATCTAATAAGCACTCAACACAGACCTTAAAGCTTTTATGAATGCAATAAAAATAGTGGAATGAGGACAAAGACATTACACTTTCATTAAGTTATCGCTATTGAATTTCAAACTGGAATCTAATTTATCTCCTCATTTGCATAATTGCATTCAGCATAACAGCCTGCACTTTCCTCTTCTGCTTTATTGAGTCATTGTTTTATTAGTTCTCGATACTGTGATTATTGTGATGATAGAGGTGCACTTCTGGCCAAAAGGACTTAAAGAGCAACTTAACATTAAATCCACTCATCACAGCAACAAGCGTATGAGGAAAGCTCAACGCTTTGTGGCTGTAGGGAATTTGAATGTGAAAAACTAAAGGGTGGCCAGTGTATTTACCAGACAGGCTCAGCTTCCAGATCGGCTCTGGGTCTGATTACAACACACAATATGGTATCCACGGCAACGCCACTTGGACAAATTAAATTGCACCCGATTTTCTCGATATAGATAGATAGATACATATACATATACATACATACATACATACATACATACATACATACATACATACATACATACATACATACATACATACATACTGAGCCCATCTGATACCTACACCGGTTGAAGTCCAGCATGGACCACGATATGGAGTGTGGACTGGTAACTGAAGATCTGCCAGTTATACCTCCTAGGCACTGCTGATGTATCCTAACCCTAACCTGCAGTATATCTCTTTCAGCTGTGCGCCACATGTTTAACCCCAAACTGGACTGATAAGTAATTCCATTCATGGTTCTTCTAGATGAAAATGAGCTTGTTAACTCGAGAGCATTTACCGGTACATTGATGTGCAAACGGTAATGCATGCTTAGTGTGCATTGTTGTAGAATTTTACATGACCACCATCTAACAATGCACAACTGCATTTCATCGTGGGTTATGTACTTCTGGAGTGAGCATCATTGTTAACTTCAAGGGTCACCAAGCTCACTTCAGTTTTTCAGACAAATGGAATGACACTTATGACGGTGGCGGGTATTCCCTGAGGGGAAGTGAGCATTAGTCTGATTCCTCCTGATGATGTCCCCCTTCTGTCTCTTAATTTAGGTGAGGGCTTAGGCCAGAAGCAAGTGCTGGTCCTGTCCTACCCTCGGTACTGCAGGTACCGCTCGGTTGTGGCCCGGCTACGTGAGCAGCCCAGATCTCTGCTGACCAATGAGGTGGTTTTGGCGTTGGGCGGCATCGCAGTGCCATCTGAAAACACCCACATCCTGTACTGTCGAGACACATTTCGCCACCCCACGCTATTACACAATGAGAGCATATGTGATGAATTTGGTAAGACACAATACAGACAGATTACACAAACATATGACACAACACTAATTTCTGTAGATGGTTTTATATTGAAATATTCTCTTACTCGTACTTATTTTACTTTGTGGAGTTTTATGTTTTTAAGCATGAGACAAAAAGAGACTGAATTATCCACTTTGAAAGAACAATGGATTTGGATTTCAGTCACTTCATACTGAAGTGACAGCGGTGAAATGACTATGATAAGTAATAGGAGTGCAAACAGAATATAATAATATTATATGCAGTATATGCATCCAAGAACATTTGTGGTTTGCAAATAATTGAAAAAATATGCACACAAAACCGACAACAGAAGAGTTCAAATTTTTGCTGCCATCAAACGAATCAAGGGTTTGAATTTAAGGGTTTGTGTTTGTCATCTTAACCAGCTGTTATGAAGGAGAGCAGATCTGCTCTTCAGGAAGAGAAAGGATCAGATTTTGATCAGCATTGTGTTCGCTGAAACTGATCCATAATAATATGCCAAGTTTAGCCTTGAAACTGATCCTTATACTCCGCTGTGGACATTACAGTAGCTTTATGAGGACATTGCAAAGGTGCAAACTGAGTTAAATATCTTTATGTATGTATGTCTGTATGCATATACACAAACAAACAAAACAAAGGAGTAAGTATGGCAGAATCAAAATAGGAAATAAAAGAGGAATGTGGTTTGCATTAAGTTTATTACTCATAAAGTACTCATTTTTAAAGAATTACAGATAACTGTGAAAAAGTTTGAATTTGTTGTGTTTGACATTGAACTTAACTTAGCTCTCAGGTTAACTCTCAATCAGGCATCACAAATATTGTTGTTAGCAGCCGTACAGCATGTTGATCCTTGTGATGTCCCAGTAGGACATGCCCTGCCTCTGGCCGATCTGAACATTGGGGTCGGGGATGGGGGTGATGGAGTCCCTGCCGTGCTGGATGGAGAAGGCTGTTCTTCCATAGTGCATGATGGAGGAGTAGTCGTAGGGAGTGTTCAGGTTGTTGGTATTATGCCTGTAGAAGTTGTAAGCCATCTGTGGGTTGATGTTCTCCCAGTTGATCCTGACGTAGTAGTCGCGGTCGCTCCTGGTCTGCTCATGCTGGAAGCCCAGAGCGTGTTTGATCTCGTGCTGGATGATGCCGTGGTAGAGGCAGCCCTGTCTGTTGAGAGAGAGGACCTGTCTGCCTCCCTCTCTGCCCAGAGCTGAGAAACATCCCACTTTGTTCTCGATGCTGATGTAGTCGTACTCGTTCTGACGGGGGACGAAGCGGATACAGGTTTTGCTGTGGAAGGTGTTCATGGCGTAGTCGATCTTCTGCCTTTCCCAGCTGGTGAACTCACTGCTCATGGTGAAGGGGATCATCACCAGGCCGTTGGAGGCTTTCCTCCACAGGCAATTCTGGGACCAGCACATCATGGCATTTCTGGTTCTGGGAGCCAACAAGTCTCCTTCCAGCAGGATCTCATCAGTGACGTTGTTGGAGGTCAGAATCCTGGTGGTGATGTCAACAGTGTCGTCTTCGTCCACTGGGATCTCTGCTGCACTTCCTTCCTCCATGAGAGGATGCGCCTGAGAGAGGCCGAGCAGGAGCAGCAGCAGCAGGCTGACAGAGGGAGTCATCTTCAGGGTGGGTCTGGTGGCTGTGGAGCTTCTGTGGAGAGCTGCTGTGGGAGAGACTCCTTGAAGCTTGATGTTTGACTCAGTTCAGTGCAGGCTCTTTATACTCTCCTCTACAGGTGTGTCTGCAGCAGGATTATGGGTTGGGGTCCACACTGCTAGGCCTAAATAAACCTCTTCAGGGAGGACTCCACAGACAAACCTACTACTTCAACATGGTTTGTTATCTCTGCTCATTAGATGGATGAACACGGTTGGTTTACTGAGTCGGACATGTTTAACTAGACATTTTAAATTGTCTTCAGCTAAAAAGACTTCACAGTATATTTGAGACCAATCTTTACTTTTATTTTCTCATTTTGCACAGTGCAATAACAAGGTCTGAACGATGAATTGATTTATATCTAAACTGAAGTTCCAAAGACAGATTTTCAAGGCAACCGTTGCATAGTGTCTTATGCAAATTTAGCTATAGCTGAATAAAAGTAATTCTGTGAGTTGGACAGAGAACAAAAAAGAAACCTTTGCTCTGTCACTCATCAAACAATTTAGACATCACAACACACTTGTCCAAAATGAGCACTTTATCATTATTGCCACACCAGACCAAATATGTAACTGCTATTAATAAATATCATCTTTTAAATGTCATCATTATATTTGAGTATTATTGAAAAGTAATATACTCTAGCTCCCTCAATGATAACAACCGAATTGGTTGAAACCTCGACCACTCGACTAGACTCAACGGTTTTTATTGCTTCTGGCTGAGTTTTATGAGAAACCAGCAAACAGGTCTAGAATATTTATGCAAAAGAAATCATGCAAAATACAATAAGGGTGAAACAAAAAGGTCCCAGGTAAAATGTTCTTCTCTTACAGAGTTGATGAAATTTCTAGAAGACATGACGATAAAGGAGCCAGCCCTAACAGTAAACACTATCAAAGATGAACATTTAAGCCTACTCCTAAATGTAGAGAGGGTCTCTGCCTCCTGAAACCAAAATGGCAGCTGGTTCCACAGAAGAGGAGCTTGATAGCTGAAGGCTCTGACTTCCAATCTACTTTTGGAGACTATAGGAACCTCGCATTTTGGGAGCACAGTGTTCTAGTATGGTAATAAGGTACTATACTCTCTTTAAGATATGATGGTGCCTCGCCATAGAGAGCGTTGTAGGTGAGGAGAAGAATTTTAAATTTTATTCTTAATTTTACACGTTGCCCATGCAAAGAAGCCAAAATGGGAGCGATGTGATCTCTGATCCTTGTTCCCATGTCGTAGCCTTCTGAATCAGCTGCAAAGTCTGAAAGGACTTATTGAAGCAGCCTGATCACACAGAGTTACAATAGTCCAAAATAAGAAATTAAAAAATGGATGCATTAGTTTTTCTGCATCTGCTTGTGACAGGATGTGTCTGATTCTTGTGATGTTACGTAGGTTAAAAAAAGAGAGTCCTGAAATTAGTTTCATTTGGACATTAAAGGAAATATCCTGATCAAAGATAACTCCAAGATTCTTTTGGGTGGAACTAGAGGCCAGGGTGATGGCATCTAAAGTAACTGTATCTTGAGATCAAGAGTTTCTGAGGTGTTTGGGTCCAATTACAAGAACTTCAGTTTTGTTTGAGTTTAACCTCAGAAATTTGCAGGTCATCCAAGTTTTAATGACCTTAAGGTATTCTTTAAGTTCAGCTAACGGATTCATGTGGCTTTATCAATAAATACAATTGGGTATCATTGT
The DNA here is from genome assembly GCF_000972845.2 of Larimichthys crocea. Lineage (NCBI taxonomy): Eukaryota > Metazoa > Chordata > Actinopteri > Sciaenidae > Larimichthys > Larimichthys crocea. The sequence continues at coordinate 4,868,216 of NC_040026.1, forward strand.
CAAAACAGTAAAAGGTAATGGAGTGATTCCTAATAATGTTGACTAAAGGAAGCATGAATTAGGTGACTAGAATTGGTCCAAGCACAGAACCTTGTGGAACTCTGTGGCTTTGGTGTGCATGGGGGATTTATCATTAACATTTACAAAAAAGTATAGGACTTGAACGAGCTTAGAGTGGCTCCTTTAATGCCAATTAGGTGTTTAAGTCTCTGTAAAAGAATTTGATGGTCAGTGGTGTCAAATGCAGCACTAAGATCTAACAAGACAAGTCCAGAGATGAGTCCTTTGTCTGATGCCATTAGGAGGTCATTTGTAACTTTGACTAATGCGGTCTCTGTGCTATGATGCACTCTAAATCCTGACTGAAAATCCTCAAATAAACTGTTCTTATGGAAAAAGTCACATGATTGGCTACAACTTTCTCAAGTTTCTTAGAGCAAAAGGAATGGTTAGATATGGGTCTGTAAATGGTTGAAATATCTGGATCAAGAGTGGGCTTTTTAAGCAGAGGTTTAATTACAGTGACTGTGGTACATATCCTGATAATAAGACAGATTGTATTGGAAAAACACACTTAGTGAAACTGCCAAATTCTGCTGATACCAATTTCATCTTTATTGTTTCATTTTGTTTCATTAACTTTGACTGATATTCAATTGTCCAAACATTTCAAAGACTACAATCTGTACAATGGATTATAGAACTTTTACTCACTTTTGATGAATAAGAGATAACAGTGAAAAGTGTGAATTTATTGCATTTGACTAAACAGTTAACTCTCAATCAGGCATCACAAATATTGTTGTTAGCAGCCGTACAGCATGTTGATCCTTGTGATGTCCCAGTAGGACATGCCCTGCCTCTGGCCGATCTGAACATTGGGGTCGGGGATGGGGGTGATGGAGTCCCTGCCGTGCTGGATGGAGAAGGCTGTTCTTCCATAGTGCATGATGGAGGAGTAGTCGTAGGGAGTGTTCAGGTTGTTGGTATTATGCCTGTAGAAGTTGTAAGCCATCTGTGGGTTGATGTTCTCCCAGTTGATCCTGACGTAGTAGTCGCGGTCGCTCCTGGTCTGCTCATGCTGGAAGCCCAGAGCGTGTTTGATCTCGTGCTGGATGATGCCGTGGTAGAGGCAGCCCTGTCTGTTGAGAGAGAGGACCTGTCTGCCTCCCTCTCTGCCCAGAGCTGAGAAACATCCCACTTTGTTCTCGATGCTGATGTAGTCGTACTCGTTCTGACGGGGGACGAAGCGGATACAGGTTTTGCTGTGGAAGGTGTTCATGGCGTAGTCGATCTTCTGCCTTTCCCAGCTGGTGAACTCACTGCTCATGGTGAAGGGGATCATCACCAGGCCGTTGGAGGCTTTCCTCCACAGGCAATTCTGGGACCAGCACATCATGGCATTTCTGGTTCTGGGAGCCAACAAGTCTCCTTCCAGCAGGATCTCATCAGTGACGTTGTTGGAGGTCAGAATCCTGGTGGTGATGTCAACAGTGTCGTCTTCGTCCACTGGGATCTCTGCTGCACTTCCTTCCTCCATGAGAGGATGCGCCTGAGAGAGGCCGAGCAGGAGCAGCAGCAGCAGGCTGACAGAGGGAGTCATCTTCAGGGTGGGTCTGGTGGCTGTGGAGCTTCTGTGGAGAGCTGCTGTGGGAGAGACTCCTTGAAGCTTGATGTTTGACTCAGTTCAGTGCAGGCTCTTTATACTCTCCTCTACAGGTGTGTCTGCAGCAGGATTATGGGTTGGGGTCCACACTGCTAGGCCTAAATAAACCTCTTCAGGGAGGACTCCACAGACAAACCTACTACTTCAACATGGTTTGTTATCTCTGCTCATTAGATGGATGAACACGGTTGGTTTACTGAGTCGGACATGTTTAACTAGACATTTTAAATTGTCTTCAGCTAAAAAGACTTCACAGTATATTTGAGACCAATCTTTACTTTTATTTTCTCATTTTGCACAGTGCAATAACAAGGTCTGAACGATGAATAACTTTGTAGTTTCAAAGGAAATGATTCATAAGGCAACCATTGCACAGTGTTGTATGGTGATTTAGCTGTGGTTAAATACAAGTAATTCTGGGAGTTGGACAAAAAACGTTAACTCTCAATCAGGCATCACAAATATTGTTGTTAGCAGCCATAGAGCATGTTGATCCTCATGATGTCCCAGTAAGACATGCCCTGCCTCTGGCTGATCTGATTGGGGTCTGGGATGGGGTGATGGAGTCTCTGCCGTAGTGGATGGAGACAGTATATGTGAAACCAGCCTTTACCTTTATTTTCTCATTTTGCAAAATTAGGTCTGGATAATAGATTAGGTCCTACCAGAAATGTAACTGTAGTGATCTAAGCAAGGCAAGAGTTCCATCTTGTCATTTGCATATTTAGCTGTAGTTAAATATCATTAATTCTTTTAGTTGAGCACAGAACTTAAATACATATTCAAAAGGGGGTTCATAATTTTTTCCAAATGTATAGCCGTTATTAAATAATCTGTACAGTTCTTTAGAATGTCATAACCATTTTTAAATATCTGTGAGTAATGTTAAGTGTATTATTAACGTAACATTCGTACAAATTGATCTTCTTCTTTTTTTGAACTGTCATAATCACAATCTCACTAAATTTGGATTCAATATTTTCTTCAAATTAATCACCCTCACAACTAACAATGTACAGTACAAGATGTGATAAACACAAAAGATGGTACAGATCAGAAACAAATGATTGGTCTGGACTCAGAATGTGCAATACTCTCTTGTTTCATCTTTGGCAATGTTCTTTGTCCTCTGTGAGTTATAATGTGGGTTGAGAAAGAGAAGGTTATGCAAGTTTTAGCAGCGCATATGTCTCTGCTGTTTTTCATATTGAGGGTTATGGCAGATGGCAGTCAGTCTTGGATCAGGGCTGTATTAATCATGATGTGACACTGCATTACTGTAAATTAATGATTATACATGATATGTAAGCACAGTTACATTTTCTAACAGAAATGTTTAATTGGTTATGGTCTATTTCTCTGTCTTCAGCTCCCAACCTGAAGGGCCGTCCCCGGAAAAAGAAGCTATCAAACTATCTGTATCGTGACTCACATGGTCAAAGTCAGGGGTCAGGTCACTGTCAAAAGTCTTCTAAAGAGACTGAAGCAAGAGCAGGAGAAACCACAGTTGAGGTATAAATTCCTTCATCATCTGTGGATTTAGTGATGCTTTTGATAGTGACATTGAAGTGAATGTGCACACGTTCCTCTGCCCGTTGCTTTTTTCTTCCAGGTGACAGCAGACAAAGCAGGCGTAACCAAAGTCAAAGACAGCAGGGTCAGTAGTGTAAATCACAGCACACCGCTAGCACTGCCAGAGGAGAGAAGAAGAAGAGGACGAGGCTTGCAGTACAAAGCAGAGGAGCAGGCCTTCTTGGTGTCTCTGTATAAATATATGAAGGAGAGGAAGACACCAATTGAGAGGATCCCCTACCTGGGCTTCAAACAGAGTAAATGACCTAATGTGTTATAGGTAGTAATAAACTTGAATCTGAAAGTCCCCATGAAACCAAAAGCAGAGTGCTTCCTCATTTCTACGTTTTTCCTGTAAAAACAGGCAGCTATTGACAGTCACTTCAGTTAGCTACACAGCTGACCATGGTAACGGCAGCTGGCAGTTTGCAATCTTTCCATCGGGAAAGTCTCTAAATCAACTCGATAATGTGTAATGTCATTCCCTGTTGATTTCAGAGGCTGTGCTCGAATTTGGTCCAGTCCAGCTGCTGAGCCCATTTCTGTCGCCTGCAGGCAGCAGATTCAGTTAGCAGCATTTAATTAGCAGATTGCTACTTTAGCAAGTGGCAGTAGCATTTTTATTGGATGTAAAATTAGTACACGCCCCCAGGTGTAGGATGAGTCACCAACAACTTTTTATGGTTTATCAGGAAATGACAAACTCTAAAATACCATGAAGAATAGCTGAAAACTGAGTGACTTTGTGTCAGTGTTGGACAGACACTGGAGGACAGATGTGATAAAAACAATTCAACATCAATTTTGACTTGGGGACTTTAAAACAAAAGACAAAGAGAGACTTTAACATTGAAATCAAAGCAGTGACACATTTGTGTGGGTGTTATTTATTCCTATATGTGTCTCGTTTCTTCTGTCTCTGTGTGACAGTAAACCTCTGGACCATGTTCCAAGCTGCTCAGAGCCTGGGAGGGTATGAACTGGTGAGTTTGTTAGAATTTCTTCTAGTTTGAATATGGTAAACTGGATTAGTCAGCTGATATGTTGTCACATTTACATGTTTTCTTTAATTTCCTCTGTGTAGATTACAGCACGTAGACAGTGGAAGAACGTCTATGATGAACTCGGAGGAAACCCAGGCAGCACCAGCGCAGCGACCTGCACACGTCGACACTATGAAAGGTATGTCGTCTATTAGAAATAACATCCTTGCGCTAATATGAGGATTTCATCAAATGACATCTCCAGCTGAACGTTAATAAGATGTTCTCATACACTTTCTGGTCTGGTTACAAGGCTGACTTTTATTTTCATGTAAAAATAATGAGTACCCTGGAGGAGCCGCAGCCACACTGCTCATAAAAACATTTGTATTGTTCTCGACGGAGAGGTTTGCCACATAGTCTAATGCTGTTTCAGAGTGCACGTCGCAGTCTGCCAAGAATAAAGTCGCTCTTTCAGTGCCAGATATTCATGTAGCAATTGATTCTCTAAAAACAGCCCTTCAGCTCTACCCTGCCTGTCTTCACTCAAGCAGATCCTTAAAAGACCAAACCCCTCAAAGTCCCTGTAAATGTATTCCAATCCCCTGAATGCTTTAAATGCTCTGCTTTGTACAGTGTTTGGATTAACAGAGACTTGAAAGAATCATTTCAGTAGCTTCCAAAATGTACCTATTTTTTTAAACATTATGACAGGTTCTGAGGTTTTACTTTTAGCTTTGACTTATAGTTCATCGGGACCGTGCTATTTGAATCCAATAAAACATTACATTGCATACAGCAATAGACAAAACATTGACATATACAGTATATAACCTTTTAAAGTTGATATTGTGAAAATGTTAGCAGCAGTAGAGTTACTCTACAACTGGCATCTCTCAGAAACTCTTGACCCAGTGCCTGCTCTCATTCATTCACTTATCTGTGCGTCTCTTCTCCAGACTCATCCTGCCTTATGAGAGGTTCATCAGAGGGGAGGAGGACAAGCCGGCCCCCCAGCTCAAACCCGGGAAACTGGAGGCCAGCACAAGCAAAGAATCATCCAGCAGTATCTGTACCCCCATCCTAAAGACAGAGGCGTGTCCTGAGAAGAGTGACACCCTTGAAAGTAGGGATCCGGATCAAAGCAGATTAGTAAGTCGCTCTCTGTTACCCTTCATCGCTCTCTGTTACCCTTCATTACATTGTCTTTGCTTCCCTCATGTGGATTAGAGGTTCATAACATCATGTAAGCGGAACATGTGCACCAGTATATCAGAATCAGAATCAGAAATACTTTAATAATCCCAGGGGGAAACATACAGAGTTCACAAACAAGGCCTTCCTGCTCTCAGAACATATTTTAACTACACATTATAGATGAATGGTTCAAAACACGAACACGAAAACACACCTGATATTCTGGTCAAATACATGCAATGTGCTAAGATGTGCGAAAAGGCCATTAAATTAAAACATGCAAGTTCTTTTTCTACAGGTAATAATATCTCATTTTATTTTGAAACAAATGATTCAACAAAATAACCATTATGGCCAGTAACTGACTTTATACTATGAAGAAATAGTACAATTAAAGCAAGAGGAAAAGCTGTATCAATGTATCAATTATGAAAATTGTGAATTTATAACTTTAACTTTAATTATTGTTGGTAATTATGTTTGTGGCTTTACTATTAGCTAATACTCAAACACCGGTTCAAACACCTGTTTCGATCAAGTTTGTATAGTATATGTAAGTATGGTATACAGCTCTTTTTTGGTGTGACCATTGAGGTATAAATAACAGGTCAGTGAGTTAAAAGCTGAGAGAAAACTAACTTTTGACAACCTCTGTCCGGTGTTACATACAAGGACTTTTAGAGGAGAAATCTTGTCAAATGTCAATGAACTTAAGTGAACAAGATAAATATAGTCATGTACCTACAGCATTCTCTATGAGCAAGAGGATATGGTGTTTTTTAAATCTCTATCACACTGTCACATTCATTAATTAAGCACTTTATCTACTTCTTGCAAACCTAATCTGAATTTGAGGTCTTTCATTTTGTCCCATTTACAGCATTTATTTTATTTTCTCCTTCCTTCTTTTCATCTTGCAGGTGTTGGAACAAAATTCTCAGCTGAAACTTGAGCCTCAAATCTGCATAACTCGTTTGGACTCCTTAAAGCCTTTACTTAGTGTCAGAAAAAGACAAAGCCCAACACAGGATAGTCAGAATGATCCAGCAATCCAGCTGATGCAGAAGCACAAAGAGGAGGTGAAGAGGAAGAGGAGGTATAGTGGATGTGACCCCTCCTACTTGACAACTTGTCCAATGACAAAGGATGAAAGCATGTTACCACTGGCTACTCCAAAGATCTTTAACCATGGCCACTCAGCGGTGGACCTCTGGCAGCACCAGCAAGTACCATTACAGGATCTGTGCCGTATTGGGAAACCAAGAAACCTGCAGTCTCCAACAATCCCAGAACCTCCCAGTGAACAAGCCGAACTACCTAGGACAGAGGACACTTCTTCAGGATTCACAACTCTCTTTGAGTCCTCTGGGGCTAGCAAGGCGATCATGTCTCCACTTGCCAAGAAAAAGCTCTTACTGCATGTCAGCAGTACTGGATTACCCAAACAAGGCCACTGTTATTCCAATTTTCGCCAGACTCCTCCACTTATTACCTCTAGTTCAACCAACTGTATAATAGAAGAGCCAGCAGAGCGACCAGCTGTAGGCACAGATTCCTCAGTGGTGGTACTGAGTCGCCCCTCAGTGATACAGCACGTGCAGAGCTTCAAGACAACATTCCAAAAAGATAGAGCAAGACAGGTTAAAGAAAGCACACCTCTTCCTTTAAATTCTCACAAACATCATTTCCATCTTGTGCCCCCTTCTTACTCTCCCATACCCCTGCTTTCCCATCAAAAAGAGTCTAAGTGTCCATCAACACCTCTGCTCACTCCTAAAATGCCCAAATCCCGCTGGACACCTCAGGGCTTCCCTGTTGACCTTTTTTCATCAGTATCATACCTTGATTATAGGCACAGGGCAGCCGAGAAAGCTGATGGGACTGTTAATGTAGAGTTAGTTTATGATGGATCTAAACAACCCCAAGAGCAAGGAGCTACCCTCCCAAGAGACCCTAAAAGCTTGGTGAGATTCCTTCAGCCTGATGATGATTCAAAGTACTCCACTCCTACTGATCAGGGCAATTCTCCCAATCCAAGAACATTACTGTCTGATGATCAACCCACAGATCTAAGTCTCCCGAAGTCCTCTCTAAAACCACTCCACCATCCCTGCCCTTCTGGTCCCCTCAAGTATTCCACAAGGTATCAAGACAGTACCCCAATTGTCCCTCAGAATGGACTTACAGATGTCACCATTGCACATTACTTAAGAGCACAGCGAGTTCCCCCACTGAGTGTGTCTCTTGCACACACATGCAATCCCAGGCAAGACCCAGCAGCTGAACCCTTTAGAGCCACTGAGGAAGCAGTGGTTGGTACCGTCCACAATGGAGGAGTGGTAAAGAAACAGAAAGTAGAAGACAAGAAGGTGCAAGAACGATTGCAAACTGCACTTTACAACAGGATGACTGAGTCCTTAGGATCACAGATGGTACTGCACAATGCCTGTGTTGCCCATCCCCTAAATAATCTTGGAAAAAGCATCTCAAAGAGCAGGAGGCAAGCCTTTCCAAAGGATGTTCTTTCCTCATCGCCTTCAAAAGAGATCAAGACACCCAAGGATGACAGTGTTGTGGGAGAAAGTGCAGAGGAGGCAGAGGGAGGTAAACCTGCCTCTCCCTTCTCCATACTCAATCCTGCTTCTCAAATCTACCCCAATATCCTTAACCCTTCAGGAACCCTTGCACTATATCAGGTTCAGAACCTGTGCAGGGATACCTTTAGCATTCCCCTAATTATGGACCAACCGCACTGCTCGAAATCCCATCTCCAAAACCCACTCCAATACTTGAAAACTCAATCAACTGACTTTGATTCCTCATTGGTCCCACCCATTGCCATTCATTCTTCAATTGCGCAAAGGCAGCTTTTGGTTCAGGCATCTGCCAGTCCAATACATATCTACCAACAAACATATGGGGATGTTCTTCACCACAAGCTATATCCAGTGTCCGTCAATCCACATCCCACCTTTAGCCAGGCACCGTCTGTTCACCCAAGTACCAAGCTACCTTAATACAAAAGGCTGTAGCAACTGACATTACTTTCCCTTGTGACTCAGGTCTGATTGTTTCTAATTACTGTCAATATCAATAAGTGGATGGAATCTGATATGTCACCATAGGAAAAGCACCGGTGTAATAAGACATTGGATGATTGAATTCTGTTGAACTGATTAATTTTCAGGGCCCTAGTATTGTGCAACTGTAATGATGGGTGGACATGTGACATGGCACCAAAGCTTGTTTCACCCCTGTGAACCACAATATTTCAATATATTCAATTGGGACTCGTGTCAAATAAAGAATACCACAACTAGTGATGTCCAAAGCTTCAAATGTCACTAGAGCTGCAGTACATCCTCCATTCAGTTTGACAGGTTTGAATGTTTGGCAGCTAAACTATGTTTAAGTGAGATGAACAATGGTGGGAAAAGAAGAGGAAAATAACTGAGAACGGTGATGCCCACTCATAAGACACAATTCCTAGAAACATTTTTGTCTGATACTAAGTAAGAAGACTCATGAAATGTCTCATAAATAGTACAGAGTGGGCAATCAGGACATAACATATATTACTATTTTGTGTCAGCAATGATAATAACATGTATATTTTATATTTTTACTGTAGCATATTGCAAAAGAATATGTGCATTTACTGCAGCACTTCTGAACAGGAGCATTAGAAGACAGATTTAATGAATAACTTTCTGGTCTTTAAAGTGGGCTGTTGTTGTGTTTTGGCCCCTGACGTGAAGATGTCATCGTGCTTGCTGTGTTCAATGCACCAAAGAATCAAATCTTTTTTTCATCATGAACAGGGAGAAGGCTTAAAAGCTTCATAAGGACTAATCCACCTCAGTCAGCATACCAGGACAGAGCCATTATTGATGTTACTACTAACATCTGTGCTTTTCCTACTTTGACAAGACAAAATATCTGCTGTGGGAATGGCCTGTCACCATTGGTATATTTATAGATGATGTGTCTCCAGCATCTTAACATGTAATAACAAAAAGCAATTCCATCCAGGAAACTAGCACAACCAGGCAGCTCTTTAATATCTTTTCAGAACAAGTCAGGATAGAGACACCTAACAGCAACTGTCTAGCTTATCTCACTCTCTCTGATGATAAATCATCCAATTCGTTTTGTATTATTTCGGGCTAAAGACAGACGGAAAAGGGAGAAAGACAGGTTAGAACTGAACCCAAGCTGTTGCAGTAATGGCCCGTTTGTGGAGGGGGAGTGTGATCTATCAGGTAAGCTACTTGGGCTCCAGAAATCATCAGATTTGACTCCAGTATTTCAGTGGACATACTATTATAATGAGACATAAGATATGATTGCTTGTGTCAAAGACGTACACTTTCTGTTTCATAACTTGCACATTCTGTCATGTTTTGTCAAAGCACATTTGAAGTCTTTAATCAGTTTTCTGAATTTCATTTTTTTTAATTATATGTATGTTTATTATGTTGTTGGGAGGTAGCCATCTGCTTAGTTACAGTAGTAGTAGGTTAGTCAGGTTATTTGCAAACACCTCCTGTAATGTGTTTTTCTTTTAGCAAACATTTATGAGGCGGTCTCGTTGTATATACTTATAAACTCTTCTGACTACTAAAAAAATCAATGTGACAAGAGCATTATTTATTCTGGTGAATGAAAAGTACCCTGGGCAGAAATGATTGTCATTTGTGGTAACAAGATCATATAAGGTCATATTCTGTTTCTTCCTGAGTTATGATGTGAAACCACATAAACCACAACTGTAAAGAATGACACAGACAGAGCAACGAGCACAAACAGAAAAGACAAGCTTGTTTTTATGCTGTTATTTTCATATTTTATGTAGAAACACATTTCTCACACATTTTGCAAAAGGAAATTATTACAAAAAAATAACCAGACAATCTCGTGACATAATAAATACAAATATTTGAATACGATATGTATGGGGTTTGTAAAATTTAAATTCAGGCGTCACAAAAATTGATAATTCATTAATTCATGTCTTAATAATTTCCCTACACAAACACATGCTTGGACAGAAGAGTTGTCTCACAGCTGACCAAAGTTCTGCAACCCATTACTTCCCCATCATTTCATCTGAATTTATATTCCCACCTGTGAATCAAAGCAAGTTCACTTCCTCCCACTGTCAGCTGCTTTGCTCTTTTTTTTGGATTTCACTCAGTGATCACAGTGAGCTGAACACTTTAAGGACAGTGTGAACAAAGTGACAGCTGTAAAGTCTCATGAAGTCAGCTTTAAAACACAGCCACGATGACAAACAGAGCTTCATTTCATAGAATAAGCAAACATTTTTAACTGGTGAATGTTATCTGGTCCAGTTTTCAGTTTGAAAACTGACTCTTGATCTTGGAAACATCAGTTAAGAAAACAAGCTGACCACAGACTGTCCTGATAACCACGCTGAACTGCCATTTCATTTCACTTCCTTTATTCAGTCTGACTGTGTTAGCCAAGTTCTTGTTGGGAGCGCAGGTCCTTTTGCAGTAATCAGCAGTGACAGAAAGATATGTCGTGCTGACGCTCTGACATAGAGAAGCAGGAATATGTAACGGTATATGTAAATCAGTTGGTAAAAAACAGATCTAGAACCAGGTTAACACGAGGCCTTCTCAGCTGCTGTTCTGGAGCTTTAAACTGAATCACATGATATTTGTTGTCATGGTGTTAGATGTTCAAATGTTCAGAGTACTTCTCATCCATACACTAATAGACCTTACGGTGGGACTGTTTTGTCATCTGGCAAACATTTGGTTTAAAACAGATTATATTATATGATCAAATAATAAATAAACAGGTTTATGAATTTGACCACTTGGCACAGACTAAGTGTGGCTCAGCATGTGAACGTCCAAAGAGGACTTCTGTCCAAAACTACAGCTGCACTCTTGGCACTGAAACGGTTTCTCTCCCGTGTGTTTCCTCATGTGAACCACCAGGTTGCCTTTCTGTGCGAACGACTTGTGACACTCGTGGCACTGATAGGGCCTCTCTCCCGTGTGGATCCTCGTATGATTGACCAGGTCGGACTTCTGACAGAAGTTCCTCCCACAGAACTGGCACTGGTACGGCTTGTCCTCTGTATGGATCTTTATGTGTCTTATCAAAGTCTTAGTCAAGGAGAAACATTTGGTGCAGCAAGGACACTTGTAGGGTTTCTGTGGCGTTCCTGCTTCGAACTGAACGATGAGCTCGGTGGATTTTCCTGAAGGTCTTCTTGGCAGGATGTTTTTGATGTTGGGATGTTTGGGGTCAGTCTCACCTTCGCCCTGTTCACCTGGACTCAGTGAAAAGAGAGGCTGATCGTCTGTGCTGCTGTCTGACACACCACCATCAGCTCCAGCCGGCTCAGTTTTAATGTGGTCGAGTGGAAGTGCAGCTGTTTCATCTTTATCTATATCGGCTACGGTCTGGATCTGATAAAGACACAGAGGCTGCAGAGACTCCTGATCAAACTCACTTTTATCATAGGGAGTCATAGTTAGTGGAAATGTCTTGATGGCAGACTCAGCCTGTCTGGAGTCCAACTCTTCTTCAGTGTTACTGGCAGATGTCACTGATCTGAGGTGAGTTTCCACGTTCATCTTTTCACTGTAACACTGATATGCTTTCTCCTCAGTGTGTTTCTGTCTGTGAACGAGCAGACTGTCCCTGTGGTCGAAGCTCTTCTCACAGTCTTGACACTTGTATGGTTTGGTGCCTTTGTGCGTCCTCGTGTGAATGATGAATTCAGACTTGTGGCAGAAGTGGCGCTCGCAGAACTGGCATTGGTACGACGACGATCTATCCTCCGGATGCTTTTTTAAGTGTCGCACCATCGTCTTTTTGGAGGAGAAGCCGCTCAGGCAGACGGGACATTTGAACGGTTTCTTCACTTTGAGTATTTTCACAGGCAGATTCGGGTCACACTCCTGCTTCATGTCATCGCCTCCTTCGATATCGACCTGGATCTCCTGGTCGCTCTGATTGTTGTCGCTGGCAGGAGAGGAGTCTGGATGAGTGCTGTTCACGTTGCGATAGTGTTGGGTTTGCTCTGACGTGCTGTTCTCTGGTTCCCAGCACACACTGAGGTTTACACTGGCGGCAGGCTGCTGGTGACCAGAGTGCAACTTCACATCTGTGGCAGACATCTGGAGAGAGTCTGAAGCAAAGGAGAGGACAACATTTATTTCACTTTCATGAGTTTGATTCATACTAGACAGTTTTTAGAATGTAACTGAACAGTAACACACGCTGATGCCAAATAAAAACACCCACACACATTGTTGTCTATGTGAGGCCCCACACAGACTCTCCAGCTGCTGGAGATGATCTGTGCTTTGCTCTGATGTCTTTATGCACTGGGTTTATTTTGGTTGGAGCCGCTTGCGTCTCTGGGTCTCTCCCTATCTTAAATTATCGACCAAAATAAGTCCACAGTACTGTAGGACTGAACCTCCTCCAGGCAAACAACACATACATTTGATCTTTTTTATATCCAGATCTAAAAAATAAATAGATTCTAACTATTTTCATGTTGGGTTTTTTTTTGCAGACCCAGATAGCAGACCAACATTGAATCAATGTTGATGCATCAACAAAACTGTCAATAAATCAACATTGAAATATAACATTGCATTCTGAAATAATTTTATTTCAATGATGAAAAATAGATCAAGACAGAGTTCAACCTAAGTTCAACTTAAAATCCATAGCTGTTTTATCATTGAAACAACATTGAAATAACATTAATTAAGGGGCAACACTGAATCAATGTTGCCGTTATCACTAATTATTCAGCCTCAAACAAAATGATGATTCTGATGGAATTTCAACATTGAATCAGTGTTGCCATGCCATCTGGGTTACTGCAAGCATTCTTCGATTCAGTGCAACGTGCGATTGGCCCACTACCACAGCTAGCAGCTACACACAGTCTGTGGTTAAGTCGATCGCTGCATTGCACATGACCAAAACAGTTGAAAATGTGGTGATACACACCTGTCTTTGAACTTAAACTTCAGACTGCAGCGCCGTGTTCACAAGAAAAACAAAAAGGTATTTAATAAAGTACTCTATTGGTATCAGTATCATAGTACTCACTGGTGTCGTATTATTTTATACAATAACCAACCCAACACTTAAAGCGTCAAATTCACTCATGTATAGGGTTAGGGTTGTCTGTCTTTATTGTCAATATAATGACTTTTTTTGCATTTCATGTGTCCGACGAGAAAAATACAGGCTGATAATATGAGTTAAGAACAGGTTTGGTAGAAAGTGGCAGTACCGCCTACACTGGATGACTGGTATGGAAAGAAATTGGAAATATTTCATATGGAAAATCTGATGATTCAAAAAGACAAATTCTACTAAATTTGGAATAAACAGATCACCCCAACGTGAGCAGACTGTGTGACTCCACTGAAGCTTAGTGCTACCTCCCTTTTCCAGATGTGAACAATATTACTGTATATTACTACCCTGATTTCTATTGTAGATAGTTACTTTGAATAGACTGTGAGAAAGATGAAGCTGAAAACTACGGGTAGATTTAAGCAGAAATACACGTAGATAAATACATAAAGATGTACATGGAAATATACCTCTGGAAGTGAAGATGGAGAATGTTCCTATGGACTACAAGAATTATATGTGTCTATGCATATGTACATGTATGTATGTATTGGAACATATCAAAAGGGGTCTATGTATGAATAGTCAGACGCTGTGAATATTTGAATAGTGTTGTTACAAACAGAGTTACAGAGGAGTCATGTTTTACTGACACCATCTGTAAGATGTCGAGTCTCCTTGAATTCCATCCAAGAATGATGCATTCCAGTGAGGAAGCACAAACTGGAAATTTGACTTCTCTAATCCAAAGTTAGCATTGAACACAGTCACTGAGCGCTGGAAAATACTTCTACTGTTAAAACTGTTAATGAGCTCTGTCATGGACAGCATCAAACCTCCGACACTTCTGTTTTTAATCTGATATGTATCATGACTTCCTTTATGGAGCGCAAACTTCTCATAAACTGACCTTCACTGTGTGACGTGGCAACATCCAGCAGTCTGCGGTGGCTGTCCACTACCCACTTCGAACAGGACATTTCCTCTTCGTACTCTATGATGGTTCGTTCCACGATCTTGAAGATCTCCTGCGCGGCCGCAGACAAACACTCGCTGACCAGCACTCTCAGCAGCTCCATCTTTGCCGTCCTTACCATGCTGAGGTGCCGTCCACAGCGTCAGTTGACGGAGGTGAGCGTTTAGGAAGTGGACATGAGCCCTCAATCCTTCCTCGTCACTCCTGACCACTCCACAGCTCCACCTGAACCCTCTGTGAACTCAGATCCCACCTCGCTCTGGCCATGTCTTAGAACACAACATCCTGCTCTGCTGGCAGCAGACAGCCGCTACAATCAAGGAGAATGACCCCGAGGCCTGGAAGATATTTAACAGGAACATTCATTCAAAACTGAGAATGAATAAATAGTAGAGTTTCACAAGTGCCTTTGATTTAGTGTCTATTCTCACTTCACAAAGTAAAAAGTGTGACTGCATCTATCTGAGTTTGGAAAGTTTGAATCCTAATGCAAACATGACAGCACAGTTTCACCTGCTTCTGAAGCTTCAGACACATGTTAAGTGAAAAAAATAAATGAAGGAATATCAGGGGAAGCTGAAATGATCAGAACATTTTCAACAACAATTTAATAGTTTTCTTGTATGACAGTAAAATAAATATCTTTGGGTGCTTGGACTGTTACTTTACTATACTTACTACTGTACATTGCATAATGTATATTTCATAGACTAAGACTGAGAAAATAATTCATGCATGATTAGAAATCATGGCTGTGTTAGAAAGAAGAAGAAGAGATATTTTTATTAATCCCTCGAGGGGAAATTCTTTTTTCACTCAGTTTTACATGCATACCCAGACCAGCGCCCTGCGAGCAGTTGTGGGGGGCTTCAAGGCACTGGCACCTCTCCAGCTACCAGTCCACCTTCCATACTTGAACCGGCCACCCTCCGGTTCCCAAGCCAAGTCTCCACAGACTGAGCTACTGCATGTGAAGCAGCAGTAATACGCACCTGTATACCTGCTGCTGTCTATATGTTCATACATATGTACACATTAAACCAGTGTTAACTCTTATGACACGTACTAACTCATGAGTTAACCCTGTGTGTTTACTGGACACAAAGAAAATAAAAAGTGGCAGAACTTTGAACAAAGTTTGGCGCAGTTATCTCCATTTGGAAGACTATGTGACGCCATATAGTTAGATTTCATATACCAGACACACACTCAGTGTGTGTCAGACACACACTGAGTGTGTGTCAGACTGTGTTGTGATCTGTCAGCAGCAGGTGTGTGTCAGACTGTGTTGTGATCTGTCAGCAGCAGGTGTGTGTCAGACTGTGTTGTGATCTGTCAGCAGCAGGTGTGTGTCAGACCAGGTGTGTGTCAGACTGTGTTGTGATCTGTCAGCAGCAGGTGTGTGTCAGACTGTGTTGTGATCTGTCAGCAGCAGGTGTGTGTCAGTCTTACCCCGCGCGCGCAGTATGTGTCCCCGCGGTCTGTTCGCTTTAGCTCGCGGAGGCTAGGCTAGCTGGCCGAGCTGTCAGCTCATACAAACAGAAGCTTCACAGAGAAACAAGCCGCTAACGACACATGAACTGTGGACTGCTGTGTTCACTGTATGAAGGTGCAGCCGGCTTGTCAATGAATATAAGCTCCTGAGCTGACTAGACAGCTGTACGTTAACCAGCGTCCACCGTCAATAATGCTAAAAACATAGCTCACAGAGAGCCAGCGTCTTTCTCTTTGCTTCTTCATTGTACCGATAACAACAGCGCCACCAAGTGTTCAACTCCAGTACACCTCTACTCAACAGCAGGTGTACAAAATCATGTATTAATGTAAAAACACACACACACACTGGGAAATGTTTCCATTAACCCTGCTGTATAATGTCAGTGCAGTAACACACATGGACACCATGTGCTGGGAGAGAGTGTGTGAACTCAGTAAAATCCTCCAACTCAACTCTCTGTGATTTACAGAGTTTCCTGATGGACAGTGAAGTAAACTGCTATAAACTGCAGCTGCTGTTAGCTAATGCTACCTCCGTTTGTTAGCCAGGCTGCCTGGACTGTGAGCTCAGAGCACAGGTAGTGTAGTGAGGATGTTGATGGAGGAAGCCAAGAAAAGGAGAGCAAGAAGAGTGAAGTGCAAGAGTAAATGTGGGACTGACTTTTGTGGTTGGTGAGAGCTTGGTGAAATAAAAGGCTGAAAGACAGACGCCGAGCTGGGCTGACTGCTGCTGGACTAGGCAGTAATATTAGCTGGCTGCTATGTCTGCTGTTGGTGACCTGGTTGATGCTGTTGTCAAGCAAAGTTGTCGAATCGTTTTTGATTATTGTCAGACCAGGACGGGAATGAGGACTCAGATGCAGAGGATATAGCAAAAAGCCACACTTTGAGGTCTGTATCTTCTTAGAAGAGTGATGAAAGAAATAGGCTATGAAACTCTGTCTATTCCTAAGAGACCTGGCTAGTATGACGGGGCATAACACACCTCACAAGAGGGATTACACATAAAGGGGAGGGAACAAGATTATCTACAAACAAGGAAAACACAAGACTAATCTAGAAATGAAAACTCTCTCAAGGAGGAAAATAAAACACTATATAATAAACACAAAACGCTCCCGAAGGAGGAAAACCAAATCTAAACAAAAGGGATCAAACAAAAAGGCTCACCTAAACAGGGACTCTACTGATATCTAAAGGTCTAACAAAAAATCACTCCATAAGCGGGAGGACAAAAACTGTAACAACAGAAAACAAAAATATAATACTAAACTTTTGAAAAGGTTAATCAACAAAAAATCACTCTTAAAGAGGAAGACGACAACAACTTACGTGACAAAACAAATTTCTCTTTTCTGGCGAACGGACTGTGACAAAGAGGGCTTGGGTGATCGGACGAGACGAAACACTTTGGCACAAGACAAAGGGAGACGCAGACAATATATACACAGGGTAATGGGGAACAGGTGGAAACAATCAGGGCGGGGAAGACAATCAGACCGGTGACACACGAGGAAGGGCAAGTGACCTGAAACGAGAGGAGAGTTAACTTTCAAAATAAAACAGGAAATGACAAGACATGACAAAAACCCAGCTTGACCTCACCGCGGTGTGACAATTATAAGTAATGTAATCATAATAAATACACCTGTCCATATTTACCACAGTGGGATTACACTTTCAAAATCAAAATACCACTTTCTACTTAATGTTGATTTAAATATCTGGGGAAAAAAATCACTAATCTCACATAAAAAAAATCCAATTTTTACCCACAATCAGAGATTTATTCAAATTCAAAAATAGATATGACATGATGTATCTCCCCATCTGAAAAATAATTTAAAAATAATGATGATAATTAAAGGACAGTTTACAGACAAGTACCATCATCTCTTATTATCTTATGTCTTTTTAAGTTTATTCTGTGATCAGACTGTAGGTTTGGTATCTACAGTATGTTCATGTGACTCATGTTGTGCACCAGATGGTGCCATTCCCCTTTACTAGTTTCTGCACTGTACTGTACATTTTTACAGCCTTTGTAAAGCATCTGAGTGCACTGTGTTCCACATCATAATTCACTTTATACTCATAGATTGTTTCAATTCATCCTGATCAAACTGAGTAATGTCAAAGATTAAGGATGTGTTCAGGGCTATAGTGTCCAGTAAAAAATAATGAACAGAAAAATAATCAGTATAAAAGCCATAAATTAAATAACTCTGGCGGATGTTTATTTTGTAGGCCACGTGTGTATGAGCACTACACTACTGTGCAAACAGGAGTGATAGGAGTGATTTGTGAAGTGCAGAATAGTATGGGCCACTGTGGCGGGCCAGCCTGCCCGTTCCTGTTGTTGTGGGGTGGGAGTTTCCAGCTATACAGCTCAGGGGAAGCACCACAGGATGTCCTTTTCCTCATTCCTCAAGGATAGAATGACTCTACATGTGTGTGTTACTGTGTTTCTTGTGTGTTTAGAACATGTTTCAAATGTGTCAATGTTCCCTTAAAAGCATGGAACCATGGGCCAAACAAAAAACCTTGAGTTTAAACTCAATATTAAAGATTGGATCCAGCCTGTTGGTATTACTTATAATATATCTGATCAACACTGTAATGTAATGTAATTCTAGAATATTATTGTTCAGATTTCACATAAGGGTGCACAGCTGCGATTCATTTGCAGCTATGCACTAGTGGCTTTCTTGATTTCATCATAGGGCTCCGGCGTTCCACAGTTTCCCACCCTCACAAGGTAAAATGTGTGACGCTACAGTTCCAAATCAATCTCTTTAGAGGATCATTTAATTGTTGTGGCACATCAATTCTGGACTAAAACTCCAACAAAAAACTGTGACAAAATTTGAAACACGACATTATATCTGTGGTGTGTAAGAAGCCATGGTAACTACCTCTTGCTTTGGTTTTGAGGATAAATGTAATAAATGTAAATTTGGGCTATTTGTTTATTTGAGAAAAAATACCATTATACACACCAGTTTAATAGTAACAGCAATAGTTAACATGATGAAACAGTCAAATCATCAGACATGTTGGAAACAATCCACCAGATAAGCCGGACCGACTTCCTGCTCCAACTCTGATCTGCTGTATTCACGCTCAGTTTTACCACTAAATAAAGTGGCTTAGTTAATCTGGATAAAAGTTTGGCTCGTGTACAACCTGTCTGATCACTGCTCGTGTGTCTCGATGTAGCAATGTTGTCATGTTTCCAGGACTCAGCCATTACTTTGTTGTAAACTACAAAAACTACAAAAATAGACCCACGCTGTAATAAACCTTAATTTTTTGGTAGCATTTGGTGCAGTTAAAACTGCTGTAATTAATGATTTCACCACTTGGCGCCAACAGAACAAGATGTAATCAACGTTATGTCATCACCTTTAAAGGTTGTTGTGGCAAACATTAGCAAGTTATGTAGCAACATTAGCATTCATGTTTCTGCCAGCAAACAAATGTCATTTTAGTCTCTTCTTTTAGCTCTTGTTTTGGTCTCCACCAGTTTCTGTGGCTATATCTTTGAGTTTAGCAACATCCATGTTCACTGGCTGCTTGTTAACTTTGTCTGTCCAGGTAGAGTCCAGTGGGTTTTACCTTGGAAAACAAGGTTGTTAACAGTAGCAACAGTGAACCAAAACAGTGAAGTTGTGGGTCATAAAACCAACTGAAAGATGCTAAAATGCTCTGTACAGCACAGAGTGGAGACTTCTTCAGTGCACATAGATCCTTTGTTATGATGAAATATGAATTAATACAACTTTAAATGTGTTCTTTTGTACAAACTTCCCTAGATTGTTCCCTCAGAGGTTTGACCTCGTCCCGGTGGGACTGACAGTATATGATCATAACCCGGTTCTAAGTATCCCTGCTCCATTGACAGTTTACCAACACTGGACATCAATGGAAGTGTATGAAGCTCATAGTGAAGCACTATGTAGGAATGAGTGCAACAGCTGCTGGGGGAATCCTACTACACCATCAGGTCACATGGTACACACAGACACATACTCTATCCCTCTGATCCCTCCACCCTCCCCTCCCTTCCCTCCGCCTCTCACTAATGCTGTGTTACAGTGAGGGAGGGAAAGAGCAGGAGGGGTTTAGAGGAAGGAGGCGAGGGGAGGGGGGGCAGCTGAGAGAGAGAGAGAGAGAGAGAGAGAGAGAGAGAGAGCAGAGCAAGCGAGAGGAGGAGAAAAAGGAGAGGCAGCGAGCGGTGTGAGCACAGATTACAACCAACCAGATACTAAAGCAGGGAAGACAGGAGCGTGGAGGACAGAAATAAAGGGACACAAGCTCCTCTGATATATTCTGTCCTACTGTGTCAGTTTAAAAGAACAAAAGAGAGGATTACACACAGGTAGAGGTCAGGAAGAGTGAGAGGAAGAGGAAGAAAAAGAAAGAGGAGTACTGTGTTTCCAGGAGCATTTCAGAGGACGGTGCTGTCACAGAGGAGGAGGAAGAGGAGGTGTGTGTGTTTGAGTGTGTGGTTTTGCAACACACCAGGGACACGAGTGACACAATAAGCTGCTGCATGTGTGAAGTGAACTCCCACCACACCCCTCCATCATCAAAACCCCAACATCATCTACCGAGAACCAAGCCTGAAGTTTCACAAGCCATGCTGAGGACCTGGAGCCAGCCGAAGTCCTGCTGAACACCATGGCCCAGGTGAGGAGAGGCTCTCTCTCTCTCTCTCACACACACACACACACACACACACACACACACACACGCACACACACACACACAGTATATCTAAAGCATGCATGTTGGTGCATTTATTTAACTGCATAAAACAATATACAGCAGTGGTGTTTGAAATGTGTCAACTTAAGCAGAGTTCACCTGAAGTTTCTATCAACCAAAGCCGCTCGTCCTTTCTTTGTCTCACTCTTGCTTCCTGTCACACTGTGAAGAATCATGCAGGCATTAACCTTGTGTGTGACAGAGGTGTAAACACTCTAAAGAAGTCTTGTGAGTTACTTTACTTTGACATTTCAGTCATCTGTGCAGCTCAAAGTGAGTGCAACAACACAAAGAGGGTTGAATTATTCGATGTGTCATTGGTTTAATGTCTCTGTAACTACACCATGATCATGTAATAATGATGTGCTTGAAAAAATAACTCTGCCACTCCATAACAAAAGACAAGTCTTTACATTTCTGAGAAATACTCAGTTATGTAACATAAGGAGCACAGAGCTAAGGCTGGGCTACCAAGTGAGCAAAGCGGGAAGCTGCCCTAGGATGCCCCAGAATCTACTTAGTGATCATTCAGTTCATTTTAAATGCAATCTGCAATATCAGATTGTAAAGCCCTCTGAGGCAAATGTACTTTGTGACTTTGGGCTATACAAATAAAATTGATTTGATTTGAAATATCAATCACTAAAACACTGAAATGGTAACTTTCTTTGATACCACAGCTATTGTGCATATTTATACATTTTACAACTTTACTTTACTTCTTCTGACACACCAGTGGAAATTTGTCTGAACCTTTAACAAGACCATTAGCTCTAATAATTATCAAGTACACACCCAGCTGAGTCACAGTAGCCAGTGTTAGCTGTCTGTGGTGAAAAATACTGTTAAAACTCACTGCAAATGTAGTCCTGAGACCTCAGCACTCATTCGCAGAGTATAATGGAGATTCAGAGATCATGGAGAGTAATGTGGGATAAAATCATAAATGGAGACGTTGAAATAGATATGACTATTCTCATTGTCTGTTCAAACAGATTTGACCAAATTACAGTCCCAGCGTTGATATTCGCTACGATGACACCAATGATTGTGTGGTTAAAGTTTTTCTCTGGCAGCAGTTTGAACATTTGTTGTTCAGTCCAGCTTAAATTTGTCACAAACACTTCATTTAGCCCAGTACGGGGATCTATGGAACACTTTTTTGTTGACACTTTTTGTAGTTTGGGGGGATAAAAATGCACCCAAAGACTTTGTGTGAAAGGAAAGAAGAGCTTCTTGGTGTAAGTTTAGAACTCTCTGTGGAGGAACTGTACTGTACCAAGTGCAACAAAACCCAGTGAAATGAAGAGGGGAGTATTTTGGGCTCGTCTCTATGAGGGAGAGGGCATCTATCTGAGAGAAAGGAAGGTTGTGTATTTATAGCCAATCGGCTCAAGTGATGCTGTTTATTCTGTCTGTGTTATGCGTGTGTGTGTGTGTGTGTGTGTGTGTGTGAGGCAGAGTGTATGGTCTTTTCATAGTTGGTGACATGGACAGACAGTAAGAGAAAAGAAGAGAGCATGGAAGATGTGTGAGGTCTTTGTGGACATAGAGGACAGTTTATCCTTAAAGATAGAGTGGGCATTGAGTGTGTCGGGGTGGAACAGCTCATTCTGGCCAGCAGGATAATGTAGAAACTCTGTAGTGAGCCTAAGTGTGAAAGGTGCATTGTGTTTTTGGAGGTTGTGAGTTTGTGTGTGTGGAAACGTCAGGATATCCTGCTCTTGCTCTTGCTCTTGTGGACAGACAAACACATTTACTGGAACAAACTTTCCAACAATATGTGCAACAAACACAGATCCTCAGATAGCACTGGACTCATATACGACAAGCATGTTATATTTTTTTTAGAATATGACTTGTGTAATGCACTTACATTTACTGGCTGATGAATTATGTATTTGACTGAAGGACTTTGAACTTTATTAACTGACTTCAAGTAAATACAGCAGACAAAATGTGATTATCATTAATAATACAGGCAGAAGTTGTATTAAAGGAGATGGAGATGAGAAAATCAATGTGTGTGTCTTAAAGGAGAATCTGATTTTTCAGATCAAAGGTGGAGTGTAGAAGTCCAGAAGTTAGTGAACAGAAGCTACGTATCTGAGAAAAGACTTCGGCCTTACTCCGTCATTTAGAGGTGGAGACCTGTAAATAACAGCCAACTGTGGATCCCCTTAGGAAGCAGTAGATGGGAGCCTTGATAGTGGTGACGGCAGGGTGGTGGGATGGTGGAGTGGTGAAGCTGTGCGACTGCAATGATAGCAGAGAGAGACAAAGGTGGTAAGGTGGTTTAAATATTCTTGAGCTAAGATGATCATTGGATGATATGAAAGTCTGCACACAGAGCTCAGTGAAATCACTGGATCACTGGTGAACCTGCGCTAGAAGTTTCATATGTGGAAAAAAGTAGGATAAAAAGTGTCTCCAGAGGAGCTGTGTGAAGTCAGCGTTTATTCATTTGAAATCTGAAAATGAAAAAATGTGTTGGTGTGGAGTTTGGTAACACTTTGGTAGCTGCAGTTTAAAGGCTCTATTATTGGTGGTGGTCAATTTGCATTGTGGGAAATGTAATAGGTGCCAGGTTTGGGCAAGAAGGAATAAGAATTTGGGGAATAAATAATATGATATCTCTGGTTCTGTTGCATCATGTCATGCACTCATGTCCATCATGAGTCCCAAAGTGGTATAAGAGCACGATGCTGAATCACTGCAGTATTCATTTAAAGGTGCAGTGTGTAAGATTTGGGCCCTTATTTTCAGAACAAGGCAGACATGCAATATAATATTCATAACTGTGATTTCATGCTTTTACAATCACCTGGAAATAACAATATTTTTGTTTTTGTTACTTAAAAAAATATCCTTTTATATCTATAGCTCTTATTTCTACAGTAGTCCAGAACAGACAAACTAAATAGTGACTCTAGTCAGGGTCTTTCAAGTGTTGTTTCTCCTTTACACAAGGAAGGTGAGGGTGATGTGAGGAGATTGCGATGCAGCGATTACACCACTAGATGCAACTAAACATTTAAAGGTCCAGTGTGTAACATTCAGGAGTATAATAATCTGTTTTCATTAGTGCATATTTACCTAAAAATGAGAATCCTTGATTCTACAGACAGGCCATATCCTCTTCCACAGACTCTGATATGTTTCTACAGTAGCCCATAATGGACAAATGTGAAAAAAAAATGTTTTCCACCAGTTTCATCTTTTTCACCAATGTAGTTTCTCCTACAGGCTTGGAATGGAGACCAGTGAAGAAATCTTTATCAGTTTGATTTAACTTTCAAATATTGATCTTAGCCTCAACAGTGTAGGATGGATGGATGGATTCTGATTTTGCATATCGGCATAACAAATTGACTACTGGCCAATTCTGTCAAGGAGTGAAGAGTTGGGCATGATCTTAAAAGCTCCCCAAAGTCTATTGATTAAGTTATAAGAGGGTAAAAGCCCATTCACTGTTTCACTTTACTCTCAATGAATGAGAGGATGAAAGTTAATTAATAACTGCTCCAAAATAAAGAGTGTGAACTGTGGCACAGCTGAAAAGATCGTGCATGCTTCCATAGTTAAAGGTTTAAAAATATATGTCCTGCATTCTACATGAAGCAGCAGAAAGGGCTTCATTAGGTTCGCTCAACATACATGAACTTTACTCTGTGACTCACACTGAGTTGACATGTCCTCTGCACTGAGTCCAGATCAGCAGCTCTGCTGTCTGATACCCGGAGGCCTCTCCCAGGACTTCTCCTTTATATCTTCTCTCAATTACTCTGCAATGGCCACTTGTGCTCTAATGGCCAGTGTGTGTGTCCTTACATGTGGATTTCACTCAGTACATCGGCCTTACAGACTCGGCCAGCCGAGGAATGGGCAGAGCGACAAAGGAAACAAAAACGATAAGAGGAAGCTGGATGGAGGATACATTTGTGCGTTTGGTAAACACTTTTGTTCAGTTGCAACCAATAACATGCTTGGACTGGTTGTTTTGTGCAGATAGTAAATATGTTTGAATTGTAAAGATTAATCAGAAGGAATAACACACACACACACACTGATTGTCAGAGCCTCTAAGCCACAGCTGCCCTCTACATATGTGCATATGTGAATGTGGCACTAAGACATTTCGCAGCACTACCCGTCATCCACCTTTTGCTTCTTAGAAAGAACAGGCATTATTCACACGGTCCTATAATTAGAACATAAATGTAGAAATGGACAAACCACCAGTCTGCATGAGAAATGCTGTAATTTTCATACAGCCAAACAAAGTGAACTGTAGCCTGACTAGCAGTTACGGGGAGGCTTGAGGTCATCTCTGTATTGTTTCAGCCCTACACTGGTCAGTGAAGTGGTCAAGGTTAGTGTTTTTCCAAGAATAGAAATGTATGGGTCTTTGCAAAATAGTTATAAAAATACATACATGTATACATAAATGTGTGTGTTTTAAAGACACTCACCACACTCTTACTATAAACAGTAATCACACAATAATATCCTGCCTTTGTGGTCGTTTGATACATGCTTTTAAATGTGATCAAGTTTGTTATTGAGTTCAAACCATAGAGGCACAAACACGCCAGAAACATGATGAAGTGAGACACAAAAGCGTTGCGAGCTATTCTTACATCCGGGCTTGTAATCGACATCCCAGCACCGGACCTGACTGTTATCAGCACTCAGCAGAGGAGAGGGGAGGAGGGAGGGAGGAATGGAGGGAGGGAGGGGGACAAAAGAGAGACGAGCGGGAGGCGGGAGTGACAAATTATAATGACAATTCCCCCGTTCCTGCATGCTTCTCAAATGTTGTTGTGGCATAGACAGATCTGTTTGATCACATTTAGTTCAGGTCCCATTTGACCAGATTTCAGCTGCTGTACATTCAGTCTTTGTGTGTGTGTGACAGGACACAGCACAGAGACTTGTATTATTACACACAGACTATTATTTGAGGGAACTGACACTGAATTCCACAGTTAAGCTAAATGGTTTAGACTTATCCCAAATTCTGATGAATTACAGCTGAACTGTTTTATGTAAATGTAAAATCATTTTCATTTTTAACCATGCTAAAAACACCGCTCCATGGATGGTGACGTTTGTCATAAACTTTGATTTTAACTCTCATCACATGTTGAATGAATCATAATGACATTTCTTATAGACATTCATTTTTCTTATTGACTTTGATGATTTGGTGACTTTCCCTATAGCAAAAAAATCTATTTATATGGTAAAATATGGAATATAACACCAACATTTACTGTAAAATCAACAGTACTAATATCCTATTACCGTAATAGCAGAAAAAGTTGCACAGTATTTATTATTTATTTTTTATAGTAAAACACATTTAACGGGAAAACCTTTATTTTATACGGCATTCATGCAGTATATTCTTGTCAATTATACAACAAAAGAGCATTTCTTTTAATGGAGAAAACTTATGGAATGACATGGCAATCTTAAATGTGGAATCAACAGTACTACTATCCTTTTACTGTAATATTAGAAAAAGTTATTCTTTTTTTTTCAAAAGGTCAAAGTGAAGCTGATCAATTATTACATTGTTAATAACTTTAGGGAAGAATGTAAAAACATCACAGCTAGTTACCTTTTTTGTTTACAAATGCAAGTTACTTTAACCTTGGACGGTCAGATTAAGTTAACTGCATTATGTTATTCAGTAATAACACAAGCCTTTATAATATCCATCATTCAGTATACCTCTTACCTGTATTGTGTTTCACTGAGCTTCAGTCTTCATTCGAGTAGAGAAAACTCTGAGGATCCGCCCAAAGAAGCTTCACTGAACTACTCTGATATTTTTCTGCCATGAGAAGCAAACATGAAGATGTTTGTGGCTGAAATGCAAGACACAAGTTGCAGTAATGACCACCATTCACTTTCATATTTAAAAATAGCATGTGCGTCTCAGCCTTATAAAGCTCGGCTGCTTTGAATTTCATCGCTGCACCGCTGCAGATCGTTCTAATTAGAAGAGCCTGGTTTTGAACTGCACACAAAGGACAAATGTTTGAAATGTTTTTTATATGGTTTTCACATTCCGAGCCTTTAGAGTAACTGCAATTACTTTGTAATGGTCTGTAGTTTTGTGGCACAGAGTGACTTCACTTACAGTATGTCAGAGGTTGAAGGATGAAGAGTTATGCTTTCAAAGGAGATATGACTTTGGTAAAAGGTAATTGCCCATTAGCCTCTCATTAGCATTAGTAAAATGTTTTGAAGAGTAGCTGCTAAAACACACATTCTGTCTGTCTGTGTGTGTGTGTGTGTGTGTGTGTGTGTCACACGCACACACACACGCACACACACGCACACACACACGCACACACAAACGCACACACACACACGCACACACATCTGTGTTTTAGCAGCTGCTCTTCATTGTTTGCCAATGAATTCATGCATTTAGACACACTCCACCAAACAATATAGTGAAATCTGTGCTGTTGGTTTAGCGAGCGAGGAATGTGGTGGTGAGATGAAAATGATCCCTGAGCCTCGCCAGCTATTGTTTCACAGACAGTCCGGTTTTATTTTCTTCTGCAGCATTTTCCTTCGTAAATATGACATTTTTAGCAGCAGAACATTCTTCATGTCTATTTGTGGCATATTGTGAGACCGTATGACTTTTGAAATAAAGAAATAACACAAGCTTCCCCTGAGAAATGAAAAGTTCTTTTCAAAGCAAACACACGATTGCTCAAGTTTCTGCTGCTACAACCTGACCTGGTCTGATATGACGGCGAGCTTGGTGATAAATATTTGCCCACAAGTGACATCACAGTTCACTGACTTTATAGCTCTATTTGTTACTCGCATCATAACACAGAACATGTTTGTCTTCCTGTTTTTGGTCCAGACAAATCAATATGATATCAAAAATAAAAAATGTATGAACACAGATACAAATATAGGCAAATGAGCTCTTGGACTTCCTGAGCTTAAAGGACCAGTGTGTGGGGTACCAGCTCGATCTGCTCTGTACTGCTTGACATGTATTCTCCGTGGAGAGACGCATCTAAAAACGCACTGCAGATCTTCTGGTGGAATCACACAATCATTCTCTAGAACCAGTGTGGTCAATCCTGCCATGTCCGGGGGAACTGAGATGTTAGTGGCATTTAGTGGTGGGGTTGCAGATTACAACTAAATGAATATCACATCAGCTTATCTTTCCTCTGTGTGGGAGGAAGACCAGCTGTGGCTGCGAAAGTCCAAATGCAAAAAAAAAAAGTTTGTCTGTTTCACCTCATACACTGTAGATCCGTATATATCATACACACTGATCCTTTAAGATTCATACACGTTTTTAAAAAAACATTGACATTCCTCGGAAGGTTTTATGGCACCTGTATGTACATATCTGTACATCATGCATGTTGCTGGCAAGCTGCAGATCTCTGTGCAGTTAGTCAACACCGTGCTGCCTCCTGTGTTTACGTCTAGTGTTTATCATGACGAATGTTCTGCATGAGACCTCACTGTTGGGTGGAGTACATGTGCAGCAGAGACACTTCTGACCACAGCCAGCATCACATATGGTATGTGCTGAGTGAGGTGAAAAAGTGAAACATTGTTTCTCAGCCTGGTGTCAGGTCACTCTTTAAGGCTACTGACTCTCTGGAATCTTGGAAATGATGGTAAACCACATACTATGTATGCTATGCACTGTGAGTATTTTGTATCTTGCATTTCTTTGCATTTTTCCATTTTCTGACGTCTGATCTAGAGCACACAGTGACGTCTTCATGATTTATATTGTTGGTTATCCGGTGTGTGTGTATCATAAATCAGTGTGTCCTTGCTGATGCTCCTTCACACGAGGTCTGACATCATCTCTGTCCCGCTGGGCGAACGTGTGACATCATCAGCGTGCTGAAATCTGCATGGCTCACACCTACAGCGGCTGATTGTACGATTGTGCCATCTGTGCTGTGGTGTGTGTGTGTGTGTGTGTGTGTGTGTGTGTGTGTGTGTATGTGTTTCTGCTCCGCTCTAGTTCATTCAGCTGTATCAGAGCTTTAAATAGAATGATGAAAGCCTTATTTCAGTGTGTGTGTGTGTGTGTGTGTGTGTGTGTGTGTGTGCGCGCGCGTTTGTTCCTGACCTGATAATAGGTTTCCTCCGGAGTGCATCCCCCGAGGGTCCTCTGAAGAGAACATATCACGTGTGTGTGTGTGTGTGTGTGTGTGTGTGTGTGTGTGTAATATATATATACATGGTCTATCTGATCTCTCTCATGTGTGTATGTAGCTGTGTATCACTGAAGCATCATTTCATTCTTCATTGTTTGTATTTTGTTTTCACGTTGCTGTTTCAAGGATAAAGGATAAAAATGTGTTTCATTATTTATTCATACTTTGTCATTCTTTGTCCTTCATATTCCGCTGCACTCCACACAGCCTTCACATATGGTGGAACATGGACGAAGTGTATTTGAGTTACCCAGACGTGCCTGCAGTGAAGTCATTGGCTGAGAACTTTTAAATCAACAGGATGTGTTATGAGAACATGGTGCCTGTTGAAAGCTGCTCACCCAAAACATATGACAAAAAAATAACAAGTAGTAACTGACTTGTTTACAGCTGAAGGCGTCTGCACGCTCTTTGGGCTGCAGGTCTTTTGTTTTGTGTAATTTGTCACAGGGAAAGGTGGCAGCTCTCTTATGAATCCAGTCCAGAAGTTTATCAGCCAGCTGCCATGATGGAAACTGGATAAGTGGACATGGACAAATAATCAGGAGATGAGTTGTTGGTGTATGTTCCAGAGGACGTGTGGCAGTGTTTCATTAATGCCCTTTATCATTCAGTCACATTTCAGATTTAGTTTCTGTTCTAAGAATGAGTTTAACAGAACTGTAAAGATTTGTGCATGGACTTCTTCTTTGTCCTGTGCAATGGGACGCAGCCAAACATTAGAGAGAGCTTATCTGTATATTTCCTCTTCAGAGAAACTCAAGTTTCGGGTTAGAATTCTTGATCTGTCAATAAAAACAGGACGCACAACATGTGCAGCGGCTTTAGTGAATAAATCATGATGTACATGAAGCATGTGACTGAAGATGGAAACGTCAGTGTGAGGCTCTGAGACTGAACCCTTCCTCACATTAATACATGAAACATCATAAACTCATGTTTATGTTTTCCATTGTTTGAGTTCGACCGGGAAATGTGTGCCATCAGCTATTTGTGCTCAGCTCTCAATATTCACATAGAACTAGTGACAGCTCAAATTTGTTCAACTTTTGGATGTTGTAGTAGACCACTGTTTATTTAGCCACAGTTGTTATCATGATTATTATAATTTTCAGTATAGCAGTTAAAACAAACTACACCATTTTGAATGAATAATTAAAGAAAATGTAAAAACTATTCTGTAATGCATATGTATCCATTCCACATACAGTAGATGTGCAGATGTTGTGAGTACAGATGTTTTTAGCAGATGGCAGTGTGTGCTCTGTGCATGTTTCCAGTTGACATATGCATTAAAATAATCTGATGTAGTTCATAAATTAGAGCAGTAACACATGCTGTTTAGTCACTTTTACTTGTGATCCTATCTGAGCCTGTTTACTGGTAAACGTCTGTATGACATTTCACTTCATTGCTTCATTGTTTAAGATGATCATCAGTCAGTTCTGCAGTGTGGGTTTGACCTCAGAACAGCTCTGAGCTTCCAGCTTCTCGAGGATCTGATCTGTTTCAGGTCAGTCCAGGTGCAAATATCCAGATCTGATTCCTGTTTTATTGCGAGCTGCTGGCAGACAGCAGACTCACAGGACTGCATCTGATGCACTGTTTGGAAACATAGAAGTCATTATCGGTCTAGCAGACTACAAGTCACAGACTCACACACTCTTTACTGTTTGTGAGTACTCTGCTCTGTTTTTACCCACAGTGGAATGGCGACATCACATATTTTTTCTGGGTCAGCTGATTGGATGGAGGGTCCATCTGATACCTTAAAGTTCAGTTTACCCGTCATGTTTAGGACTCGTCAGTTCTGTGTCTAATTTACCCTGATGATGTCATAGTGATGTCATAAAGGTTATTTCAACCTAGACTAGAGATGACAAATTTGTCCAAGAAATCCTGCGTTAAAACCTGGAGATGGAGAGTTTGAATGACGTGTGTGTTTATAAGGCAATAACTTTCTAATGCAAAGATCTAGGTGGGTGCATTATGGGAAATGTAGGATCCAGTGTTTTGGAGCGTGACTCATAATTGTGAAGCCTGGCTATCTGTGTTCTTTTTTTCTTTTTTTTTAATCTGACTCTTAAAAATACCTCAACTTCTAAATCAAAAAATATTATTTGAAGCTAATTAATCCTTCAGTCCAACAATATCAAACAACAATTTTTTTTTAGCTTTCTAGCTGTAGACCTTTGATGACTCAACCTTATCACCACAAAAGAACATTGATATTGGACTGTGCAAAACCCCAGATTACATCCAATAACTCATCCAATGCCAGCATTTGCAAAACTAGTTTGTGTGATTGAATTATATCATACATCTCTGTTGCGTCTACCATTACTGTGCTTTTAAAGTGACTAGATTTCAGTGGAGGGAAAATGACAGTGAAATACATTAAATATGCAGATCAAATAAAAAATATTACATTTTAAACAAAATCTATACAAATCATATTAGCACAAGTATCAGTTCCAGCTGGAGGAAGAACCTGGACAGCTATTCTGAAAACATACGCAGTGAAAGCTGCATGTCTTTAATAGACTGTGACATGGTATACGGATTGACACCGAGCAGCGCAGCATGAACCTACAGAGTGTTTCCACATTAACAGCAGGTTTACTTCAGGTGACTAAGCCGAGTTGGCAGGAACAGTCCAAGCAGGAGCCTAGAAAGTAAATGAATCCTGATACCACTCTACATCCTGGCAACATGAAGCCTTAAGTGCCTGTAATGTGTTTAGTTGGTGTGCAGGCAATGCACATGCATCACTGTGTGAATATCTGAATTACATTCGGTGGTGTAAATGCAACGCCCTTCAGCAGTTTGGAATGAAAACAATGTAATCTCTCAAAGTTTTGTTTTTGCTGTGCAGTAAAGTGAGGAAAGTTCTGTAAACCCTCCCAGAGATGTGTGACAGGATGCAGCACAAGCCAGATAAGACTTATTTGTATGTGTGTGTGTGTGTGTGTGTGTGTGAGTGTGTGGAGTGAGGGTGTGTGCATGTGAGTGCACGGTGAGTGATGGTGAGGTTTAAATCCAGCAGATTAAGGCTGTTGTGTAATGCTGTGAAGGCCTGTGCTCTGTGAGATTGACATGTGCTCTCTGTGGGGGATTTTCCTGTGGATGAAATGAGGAGGGGGGCTTCACTCTGCTCAGAGGGTCAGAGGGAGGAAGACTTAACATTCAGGGTCTTTACACTCAATTTGAATTCAGTGGAAAAGAGACAAGCTGCCATAAGCACTTCATTTCTTTTGTATTCCAGAGCAAAGTTTTAGGCTGAATTTACATAATGAGTATGCACAATGCAAAAGGTCACGCTTATTTCAGGATATTTCAGAACAGTTTTCTGACAGCACTATGAAATCATTTTAGTCTAGTTTAGAGTGTGTGTATTTTTCAGATGAATATAAATGATATATATGAATGTGAGCCGGTGAAGTAGTTTGTGTCAGATTTCGGCAGGTCTGTTTACACAGTATGGCAGAAATTGAATAACTGTTTTTTTGTCTGTGTATCATCTGAAAATATGATTTTTAAACCTTAGAATGAGACTTTTGTATCTACAGACACCATATGTTTCTTGCCTTACAATGTCCTGACTACAGCTAGCTCAGTGATCCTGGCTCTCTGTCTAAAGTAAATAAATAAATGAAATCAGCCAGTTTCATTTGTTTTGTCTTTACACAAATAGAAATGCAAAAACAAATTATGTTTTAGGGGGAATTACATATTGTGACTATCCATCCACAAAGTAGTTCATGCAGCGTCTTTGGTTAGGTCCAATTTTGCTTTCAGTCTTTATGCTGAGCTAAGCTAGCCATGTCCTGGCTCCAGCACAGAAAAATAAGTAGAACATCTCTTATTATTATACATTTTTATGCTCTGGATAACTGCATGTTTAGATTACTCCAAGTGGAAAAGAAAAGAAGATTTTCACCTAAATTTGAACTTAAAACAGTAGCATTATATTTTTTTCATTTGGAGCCAGTGCAGTGGAAAGACCTCTAATCATAACACTGACATATAACTCTATAGCTGATACCATGAACTTGTTCTACAACAACTCCTGAGTAAAATATCTGCCTCTTTAGCTGCTTAATGCTCTACTAGTTCACCAGCCCGCCCCTAACTTTGTCTTGTCACTGGGGTTTATCAGAGCAGTGAGAGTAAGCCATGCTGTAAAGCGCTGGGCTGAGAGAGACAGAAGGTCTTGTATGATGAGTCCAGCATATTTAGATTTCACATATTACTAACATGCCAGTATGGAAGTGGCATGACTAAACAAAAACTACCACCTAGTGTAACCTCACTGAACTTCGGTGAACCTTGTCATTTGCGTTAGTTCCACAGAGTACATGAAGTCAGAGACGTCAGTGTGCGGTCCTGCTGTGACACTCACTTGAGGAGATGGTTCTGTGAAGTAGAGCCTGTCTCTGAAGCCGCAAAGCTCTAATTCAATCAGCAATTTACATGTGATCGGAGCAGGACAGCCCATCCCTGCAGAACACCACTGATGCTGGAGAGGTCACGTACTGTCACACACATGTAGGGAGCTTGGGTGTTTGAGTGTGTGTATATACATGATTTCTGTTATATCTGAGCATTATCTGTTCATTCACCATTTGCGCACAAACTCTTCCTTACATGTTTTTCTCAATTCGACCTTCTTTGTGAGTAAAAACAAGTCTTTTTCTTCCTTCAGCAGCAAACAGCTAGCTCACCCTCTAGTGGTCATTTGACACCACTGCATGTTCTATCCATAGCTTCACTGGTGAGGATTAGATGGATTAGATATTTAGCGAAATCTGCCCATGCTGCTGTAAATAGACAGATGGGTGTGTGCCCCACCCTCCCCCAACATGCAAACACACACACACACACACACACACACATTCACCAGCCTCTCTGTTGCCATGCCAGGTCACAACATAACAGAACACTGCAGCATGGAGACAGATGTTTGTCTATTTAAGATTGAGAGATTATTTATATCCTGTTTATTTTGTTTTTCATTTTACAGCCGAGATCCTCCGTACACTAAAGACTCCATTGATAAAAAACATTCCTACAAGAGGCTTTTTATAATTTAACAAATTACTCATTGAAAAAACAATCCTATATTATTATTATTAATATTAATATATATATTTTTCCCAACTTTGTTTATTGAATTTTGAAACACATAAATGACAGCTATAAGAAAGCAGGTATCAAGTTTCTCATTTAATTATTATTATTATTATTATTATTATTATTATAGGTAGTAGTATTCTTGTCATTAAAAAGGAAAGTCATTCCTATGGCTTTATGGTTTCAGTCAGTAACAGACATTGTTGCCGTTCAGTGTTTCTGTCCTTCATTTATGGGTTAGATAGTGTGAACATAAGGTGTGTGGTTATGGCAACATGTATATGTATTTTTTTATTCTTAGAATTATGGACCACAGTTTTCGAAATTTCAATATATACATTTGAGGTCACTAGGTTCGGGAGTGGACTTTGGAAGAAGAGTGTGTGTTGGAACTGAGAAGGCTGTCCGACATCGGATATGACTGAGCAGATCCGATGTCAGCCCTTTTGATGAGATCCAAAGTTCTTTGGAGATGGCAGCTGAAGTTTCACAGATTTAAACGTATAGATTGTCTTTTCCTGTACACATGACATGACATTTGTCTTTGTTCCGTCTGAATTGTTACCTGACCTGTAAGCTTGCTTGTTGTGCTGTTGCAGCTAGTTAGCTAAAGTCTGTAACAGAGAGCTAATTGACATGAATATATATCTTTATTTTTTCTTTTATATCTCTATGATTAGCCTAATGTTGCTCCCCATTTCTTCAATACAAAAACCTAAACTTTCTCTTTAAATGAACCTCCAGCTAGTTTGTTAACTCATGCTGCATTAGGTGAATTGGAGTATGAACACATTCCCAACATATTATACTATGATCATGAACATGTGCAGGTGAACAGAAGTAGGCTTACAAAAGTGACAAAATGGATCCAAAACCACCATTTGTGGAAGTTCAGCGTGAATAAAATGAAATCTGTCACTAATATAACGACTGCTGCAAATTAAAAAGAGGCTAAAGCAGCTTATCTGGGCAAGATTGCCACAAACACTACATTACTGTATATCTGGTATAATGCAGAGAAACCAAACTTATCAGACTCCATCACAACACCAAGAGATTTATGACTGCAAAGCCTCTGTGGCAGGAGGTGCAGGGAAGATGGAGAGTAAGGACAGAGGGTTAACCAAGGGGGGAGGGGTGTGGAGGAGGTCACAGGGTACATGAGGAGAGCGACTGGGGGATGATGGGAGGACGTAGATGTTGGGTCTCCCTAACCCCCTGCAGTGAGGATGAAACTCTTTTCAGAGCAAGGCCAGATTAGTGCCTCCACTCCACAGCACCCCCCATATGCATGCACACACACACACACACACACAACCTCCTCCCTCCACATTGTGACAATCATCACTTTTCACCACAATGTCTAGATTAAATCCTTACCCGCCGTGTTTTTATCAGAGCACATGCGTGTTAGGATGGAGACCTGAGCGCTGCTGTGTAAGATCATTCTGGAAACCTTTCGTTCAGGAATGTTTCGGCATCAGTTTTGTTTTGTCTGTTTGTATAGTTAGGGCCCGAGCACGGCACACTGGGGCAAGGCCCTATTGGATTTCGAACGCTGAACACGTTTAAAAGTAAATCGCATTTCCGACGGCCCATATCCCCGCGAAAATTCGCGAAAATTTGCCTACCCCCCCAAAGTCGGGCGTAAAATTACGCATTTCGGGGGTCTCGCACATGGACGTACGCATATGGCTCGACAGCGCCACCTAGGTGTGTGTTTTCGGAGGGGCCCCTTGCCACAGTTTCATCACGTGTTCGAAATTTGTTGGGAGTATGTAACATGCCGAGACGCACAAAAAAGTCTCTTGGTGACCCGGGCTACAGTGAAGCGTACAGCGTCCAATTTTTGTCAAATTTGGACTTTTGTGTTTTTGGGGTCATTTCCAGGGGTCGCATTTGAACAAACTCCTCCTAGGGATTTTATCCGATGCGTTTGAAACTTGCCGTGTGTGTTCTTCAGACCTCGACAATGGAAAGTTATCAAAATCACAACTTTTCATCAGAGGACATGGCCGTGACGCCGCGTCAAAGTCAACGTTGCCTTTTTTTTTCCGAGAAAAAAAAGAGACTCCATTTACTTTTGGGCTGATTTTCGGGCAAAAGTGTGGGGCTATCATATACTTCCTTTGAGCTGTCTGAAACTTCTTGTGCTTGTTAAGACCACTATTATGCACAATTCGGCTGCATAATATCATTTGGTGGGCATGGCAAAAACGCTCCATAGCGCCCCCTTGAACTTTTCTTTGAGGCAGCCCCGCCACAGTTTCAGACACAGAGTTATGAAACCTCAGCCGAATTTTAGAACATGGCAAGACCTACAAAAAAGTCTCTTGGACCAATGGGCTACAATAAACAGGAAGCAAGATATTTAAGAATGAAAATCACAATTTTTGCTCTTACGGCCTGGTTAACAAGGGGTCATGTTTGAACGAACTCCTCCTAGGGATTTTATCCAATTCACTTCAAACTTGGTAGGAGTGTTCACATAGACTTCCTGAGTAAAAGTTAACAAAATGATGAATTTTGAGGAAACGGTGTGGGCGTGGCAATCCATAAAACGAAGAAATCGGCAGGAAACACCTTCTCAGAGCTGTCTGAAACGTGGTTATCAAGACTGATATTATGCACATTTCGACGTGCTCACATGTGCGAGGGCCCAAACATCGCTGCTTGCAGATTTAATTTTGTCTGCATTTCTTTATGCTGCAGTTCCGTGGTATACTTCAAACTGACACTGTTGTTTTTTATGGCGTGTTACATTATCTGTACTTTAGCGTGCATGTGTGCATGTGCTGATGGACATGAACTGCAGAAGTACACTGGGTCCAGCTCATACAAACATTTACAGCGTCACAAATTTTATCCCTTCCTGTCATTTGCTGAGGTTAGTGCTCTCAACAGGACTAACTGAAGGCCTCTCACAAACAATACAGCATGTGGTCACAGAAAGGCCTATTAAACTGCTGATATACGTTTTCAGTTAATGTTGTGAAATGTCTGTTCATATTTATTTATTTATTTACATTATAAATGGTTTCTAATGATCTACTGTATTATGTCATTTCATGTGAGTTATTTTCCATATGCAGTCATGCTGTATCATTTAAAGGTGCCAACCTCAAAGACCTTCATTGTTTTTTATGTTCCATAATGGGAAAACAACTGACTCAGCATATTGCTGACCCATCAGTCACCATTACAACTCACTGTGTAACACGTCCTGTCACCAATATCACATTGTAAGTCATTTTTAATGCTCTATAACCTTGATCCAAAAAAAAAAAAAAAAACTTCATCACAGAGCAAACACAAACAGGAAGAACATCTAAAATGTCAACCTGACGTCACAATGTCAGACGACGCAGGCTCATGTAAGACCAGCACTTACGTAACAGAATTTATGTGGTCCTTGATGCGTAACTGCATGTCAAAAGTGATGTAAGAGAAGAGCAAAGAAATGAATCTTTCAAACTAATACTCAAACCCACACTGACGTGTTGTTGTTCGCTCTGTACGTCATCATCGGAACACACTCCATGGTCTATCCACATCAGCTTACAGAAGACTGCTTAATGGCACCAAAAGCACAAGTCAAACTTCCTGCGTGTGTGTGTGTGTGTGTGTGTGTGTGTGTGCCTGTGTGTGTGTGAGTGAGTTTTCATTATGGGAAGCTCTTTGTTCAGGAAGCAATTTCATTAGGAGTTCCCTGCTTGTCAGCGGCAGAGGGAACAAGTAGATGATCAGGCCTGGTAGCTGTGACACGTATGTGTGTGTGTGTGTGTGTGTGTGTGTGTGTGTGTGTGTGTTTCTGTGACAGCAGTGCAAGGCCAGTAGAGGGTGTATGAGAGTGTACAACTATGCACTCAGCTTCTCTCTGTCTTCTCTTCCTCTGTGATGATTCAATGCCCTGCTATTACATAATGACTCTGAGTGTGTGTGTGTGTGTGTGTGTGTATGTGTGTGTGTGTGTGTAAATATATACGTGTTTGCGCATGCTCTTTCCTCTGTCCCGAGGGCTCTGTCGGCCAACATCAGCATTGGGGCTGTGTCTCTCGCTCCACTGACCAGGAGTGCATACACACACACACATTCCTTCAGGCATGTCAATTCTCCCACTAAATTCTGTAACGCAGCGTACAGACAGATGGAAAGACAGACTGACTGTAATATTGCTTAGAAGCTCCCTGATGAAAAATGAAAAATTGCAGGTCATGTGACCTGTCTGTGTACACACTGTATATGTACACACTGTCTTCAGCATAATAAGGAAACTTTAATGAATTCAATATTCTCTCTTGTGTTATTTAAAGTGTAACTAAACCCCCAAATTCTGCTAACTCTGTCCCACTCCCCTAGGGGGCGTTGCCCTAATGGCCACGTAGCATGTGACGATAGCGTGTGATACATCACATCCTCAAAAACCAGCCAATAGCAAAATTCAAATGCAATGGCCAAGTTTGAACCAGTAGAGGGAGTTGGCTCTGTGTGTTTATAGCACAAATAGGTTAATTCAGATATTTTGTACTAAACTGTGAAGATGGGGACCTGAATCGATCAACAACATGACTAAATACGCATACACACTGGTTTTCATGTGAAAAAACCCCACATGTATACTGTAGGTAAAGATTTGAGAAAGTTAATTCCTAACCTTCCTAAGCTGATCTTGACTTGTCATGAATATTACTTATTTGAAAAATGAAAGTAAACCAATGGATGAAGAATGAACCTTCAAGTTTCTGGAGTTTGGTCAGTAGATCTTGAGGTCTTTTATAAGCTGATGTGTCACCTGTTTTAATAGGGAACTGTCCTTTTCACTAGTGATCAAGACTCACTGTTGCCACTATAAATGAAGCCAATGTGGAAGTGCTAAAAAAAGTAATTACTCGAGCAGCCACCTGAGACAGGCTGCAGAAGTGAGTAAACCTCCATAAGTGTCCGTATTAAAGTGTTCAACTTCACAGCACAAATAAACATGTTTACAGCCTGGTTCAGGCAACAATTTTCGTCTCTATAGCTAATTTTCTGTGAGGGGGGTTCAATTTTTTTTTTAACTCACCTGTTCAGAGATTCAAGATTACACATAATTAACAGTGTGACCACTTGATTGACAGGTAGGTGCCATTACAGATGGATTATTAGAGCACCCAGGTGTCATTCGACCATCCTCAGGTCCACCGATGATGCACGTCTTCGCTGATATTTTGATCAGATTTTGGCTTCAAACCTATAGGTGACGTCACTCAGGCTCTATCCATTCTTTATACTGTCATTGAGTTGGGAGGTGGCAGCAGTACAGAGACAGGAGGCAGTGAGTAAATGGACAACATGAACAAGATCTGGATTATCTAAAACAGACCCTAAACAGTCACCCAATCTTGCAATTAATGCTACCTTTGTGAAGCTTTATGTTTTTTATTGAGACTTACAGATGTGTTTTAACCCTGTGTTAATTATGTCAAACCACTATCTGTGCAGTTGTTGGTGGATCTGTCATGTTAAATTTAAGCCTGCCAGCCTGGCCTCTCTAAAATAGAGGAGAATTGTTTATGTTGAATTTTTATGCACGTCCAGTGATGATTTATTGCCATAGGTGCCACAAGTACTAATTGATAGGATATATACAGCACCTCCTTTGTCATCTTATTAATTCACTGTAGAGGATACAAGTAGACTACTCAAGAGTGCTATATAATTTATTAAATTGTGATATGGCATATATGCGGGCAGTACATTTTTGTCCAGTAATCAGAAATTTATTATTATTATTATTTATTTATTATGTATTATTCCAATAAAATTTGAGCTGATGAATTATCAGTTGATAATAATAAATAAGTATTATTTATTTTTTAATTCTTATATGAAGCCTTTGTTGGATTTCGAAAGTATATAGTGAAGTCTTTTAATTTGCTACAAAATATAAATGAACAAATATCTTCATGATAAAATGGGTTTAAACTATATTGCAAGTTGTTGTTCAAACTGTTGACTGCTCATATTAGATGTGTTCCAGACGATGATCATATTTCTAATCATTAAAAAGTCCTGGTTCGTTCAACCCAATAGAGCGCGCACTTAAATCACGCCTTTATTTTGAAGTTGTACTTGCCATTTCCGGTACTATTGTGTTGGCGCCGCTCGGAGCGGGACTGTTTACGTTGGAGAGAGAGGGAGAGGCGGACCCGACACTTGACTCAGTCTGTGCTGGAGCCGCTGTTCACGACGGGACTTTGGAGACGCGTTCACGATGCTGGCAGCGGAGTAATAATTGAATTGATTTTTTTTTTTTACGGTTTACGGTGAACACACGCTGAAAAAGCCAATGAATGGAGTTGCTTTTTGCCTTGTTGGAATTCCACCTCACTCAGACACTGAAGTAAGTCACAGCTGAATATTGAATCACAGTTTTCTTTTATCTCAGTCAAGACTGGAAACATTTTATATCATGATATTATGTCTTTATTGTGCTGCATTCAGGGTCTCCTCTTGTAGACTGCATGTTTTTCTCACAGAAATATGTTCTGGCTGTCTGCTGTGCCAACCTGTAATAAGCAGATGTCAGTATATGGTATCTCTGTAAGGCAAACTACATTTAACCTTTTACACAGAACTTTGTGTGTCATTTAACATAAGTTTGACATTTCATATATTCAGCATGCATCATCTCCTCCACACACACACACCCTCCATATCTGTAGGACTGTGTGTGTGTGTTGTTGTTGTTGGAGATGTTCTCATGCACTTGTCCATGTCTTATGCAACTTGTCAAATTCCGCCGTCTTGATACAAAAGCGCAAGCTGCAGGCTGTCCAACCACACCATTTTAATTCAGGAGTAAGTGATGACTTCAAGTGCACACTGTCTGTTTGTTAGAGACAGGCACAGCTACAGATCCGACTAACAGCTCAACAAATTCAGAGTCACGTCTCCACCGGAGGATCATGTGCCGCATTCTGTAAATAACTGAATAATTTCTCTGTGATTTCAGGGAATGCAGCACATATTTCTGCTGTGACAGTTTTAACCCCCCCTCTCCAACCCCTCCCCATATTGCAGAGATGAGGAGCTGAGGTATGGGTGGGTGGGCAGAGAGACAATAAGAAATTGGGCTGGAATGCATGTATTTCCATATGCCAGCCCACATATGCACAGTCCATGACAGAAGGCACATTGTGGCCGTTAAAACTGACACAACATTTCAGAAATATCTTCCTACTCTTTAACAATCACCAGCAGCTCTCAGGCTCAACTTCATGCATATTAATCAGGCCCGTTAACTCATCTGGATTCTCTCGTCACTTTGATCACACAGCACGTTGTTCTCTGCTCGGATCCTATGAGATACGTTCTCCACTCGCTCTTTGGTTTTTCATGTCGTTCACAGCTTGTTACTGTGGGATTGTATCATGGCCCAGTTAGCATCAGGGTCAAGGGTCACGCACCAGTCATAACTGTCGTCAGTGGTGGAAATTTTCACATTAAAGTTACAATCTGTGACATCTTCATACAGGATTATGCTCTTAATTATGCATAACTTTAATATCATTTGAACAGGTGAGTTTCTGCTGTGAAGTTGGACATTTTTAACATGGTGGCTTATGGAGTGGACACGTTCTGTAGCCAGCCTCAAGTGGACGTTTGAGGAACTTTTTTTTGGCACTTCCGCTTCACTTCACAGACACGGAGGTTGCCACTTGGATTCAATAGGGAAGCCGTCACATTATAGAGCTGACAACTTCTGTTCCACATTTCATAAAATATTTTTTTTTGCTTTGATTCTGAGAGTGAGATGAGAAGATCCATGAGCTGCATTCAGGGTGTGTTTAACCTAGCTTGGCTAAGACTCATTTAACCAGACTCTGTCCAACGTTCAGAAATACACATCAACACCTCTAAAGCTCACAAATGAGCACAGTGTATCTTGTTTGGAGGGGAAAACGCGTACAACGTTCATTCTTCAATGGTCAGACAGAGTGTCCTGCTCTTCATGTGTTGACATTGAGGTACCACTTGAAGTTTTCAGTTCTGTCATTATCTCGATTGTCTTCTCCTGAAACAGTGCCAGTGGGCAGCGTATAAATCTTGTTATCTTATCAGTGATGGACTTTTTATGAGCTTCTGGCTTCTTCTCCTGTGGAGCCAGATGAGGTGGTAAAGCTCATGAAGCTGTTGTTGGCTGTTTCACTTGGGTTGTGACTAAGTCCTCAAATGTGTTGTGAGTGTTGAGTGAAGCAGCTGCTTTTGACTAACTTGCCACCTTCATCTTTGTTGGTCACAGGACAAACTACTTCAAATCTTCCTCTGTTCTTGTAGGTCACAGTTTGAATATTTACAGGTTTTCCCTGTTCAAAAGTTTAAATTTAGAATAAGTGACACGCTAATATCCATCCGCCCAACACGTCTGTGCAGCATCTGTAACGTGGGTTGCCAGATATGATTAGTGATCCCAGGTTCAGTGAGAGGTCTCTGTACAGCCTCCTCCTGAAATGCACATCTGAATGAGGGCTTCATTTGTTTTCTGGATTAATAGATATATCATGTTAGTCTATAAAATGTCCAACAATTATGAAAATTTTATTTTCAAGAGATCAAGTTGGCATCAACCTTACTTCAGCTAAGAACTTGTAATTCTCACAGTTTGAACGTTTGTCATGAAATGATTAATCAATAATCAAGATCGTTGCTGATTGACGACTCATGAATAAAATCCGTAAGAATTCATATGCTTAGTATAATCTATGCTGCGATACCTTCTCCGAATGACCGTGTTATCTAACCCCCACAATCAGATTCTCTGTGTTCGGTGGAGCAGGCTCCTCTTGCCTTATATGTCTTCTATCAAGCTGCCAAATTTTGCCCTCAGCTCGGGCAGTGAGGGGTAATTAGTCTCTGCTGGTTTCACTTAACATGTTCACATGAGTCAAACTGTGGCATTTCTCTTTCACAGCAGGTGCTGGATTTCTGAACAGGCGTGTTTGTTCTGTAAAGATGTGTTTTACTAAAGCATGAAGTACTGATACAGCACGCTGAGCTGGCTTCACCATTTCCTCTGCTTTCATACCTCTTCAATTGTTCTCATCACGTAACGTCAGCCTGTATGGACCCTCTCCCTGAATGATCCTCAGTCTACTGCAGAAAATGCTACTGACCCCACACGTTGTTTCAGTGTTGTTACAATGTTTCAGAACTTCCGGTGTTGTCAACGGTTATCTGTTATCTGTTTTTCAGACTTCCTTCACTGTCCAATTAGGAATTTCATATGAGAAAATAATGAGGAAGACACATTTATCTACATGTGAATGCAGATCATTTTTTAAAAAGCTGATAGCTGATGGTTTGCATTTCGGCCAACTCCTTCCGCCTCTTTTCCTCTCCACACAGACTGGTGCAATCATTGTCAGTATTACTCTGACTACGAATGGAAATTAAACTTCATGTCAAACTCTTGGTCACTCTGCAGTCATATACAGAATCTGTTTATGAAGACAAAAATTGCTAATTAATTCATCCTGTTGCCCAACACCAGCTTTAATTCACGGGCACCGAACAATCAATCAATCAATCAATCAATCAATTTTATTTGTATAGCCCAAAGTCACAAAGTACATTTTGCCTCAGAGGGCTTTACAATCTGTACAGGGAGTGACACCCTCTGTCCTTAGACCCTCGGTTCGAGTGAGGAAAAACTTGCCCACAAAAAACCTTTAACAGGGAAAAAATGTGGAAGAAACCTCAGGAAGAGCCACAGAGGAGGGATCCCTCTCCCAGGACGGACAGACGTGCAATGGATGTCACGTGTACAGGACAAATCAACACAAACATATTGTACAATTACAATGACTGACAAAATGACAATGAATCACAATGAATGATAAAATAACAATGAATCACAATGAATGATAAAATGACCACAGTAGCAGATATGGTAGCAATAATGACTGTAATAATATGTGTAGTGGGCGTCATGCAGGATCACAGCAGCAGCCACGATCCATGAGAACCTGCTGGACGACAGAGCACAGAAACTCCGGGGAAGAACTTTAGTTAGTTAGTAATGCATTAATGAGACATGTATGTTTACAGATGGTAAGAGGGAGAGAGAGGGAGAGGAAGAGTACAATGTACAAACACTAAGTAGCTCTGTTAAAGTCTTAAAGTGCACTCATAAGATTCAGAGTAATTCTAATGGAGCAGAGAGACCAGATGATTCAGTGTAATGATCGCAACAGTTACATTAGAACCGTGAGTGCTGACACAGTTAGCATAATAATGCTGACTGACCAATAAATGCATGCTGGGATATAAAAGTATGATGAAAACAGTAAGTGTGATCAATATTTTAATCGTGGTTTACTGAGATCTTGTTTATGTTTCTCTGTGAACTTTTAGAATGATTATTCTATTTTTCTTCCTATTCAATAAATCTCATAAAAAGAGCAAACCAACAATCACTCAATACATTCTGACTTCTCTGCCAACCCTCTCAGCCCATTGGCTCCTACTGAAGACGTGAATCTTTTAAAACACTTTACAATAAATAGTTATATTTCCACAAAAGGCTCAGTGATTTCCTAAAACAGCTGGTTATGTCAGTTATTAAGAAACAGGAAGATAGTGCATATTTAAATATATATAAATAGTGCATTCGTTGGGGATTAGTTTCAGCAGTGGAAGAATCCACACTTGGTATTCTAGTGAGTATTTTGGCAGGCT
This sequence comes from Larimichthys crocea, assembly GCF_000972845.2. Lineage (NCBI taxonomy): Eukaryota > Metazoa > Chordata > Actinopteri > Sciaenidae > Larimichthys > Larimichthys crocea. Next base: position 4,913,111 of record NC_040026.1, read on the forward strand.
GATGTTGCTTTCTGTCTTCATCCTGTGTGCTGCTGTTTCTAGTGTTAATCTTGCTCCATGACAAATGCTAAGAAATACTAACAATGTCAACGTTACATTGAGACACAGAGTTGTCAGGCAGTTGCAGCTTTTCTGGGTGGAGCAATCAGGTCAGTTAGTTACGTCAGTTGGAAACTTTAATGTTAGTGTCAATGTTAACACTGTGATAGACTGGCTACCTGTCCACCTCTCACTGTCCACCAGTACATGCTGGGAGAGGTAATAAGCAGGTCTAGTGAATGGATGACAGATAGTGAAGGACTGTCAGCAAGATCCAAGATTGAAAAAAGACTACTAAGACTACAGTTTTCTATCAAATACAGATTTCACCTGAATTTTGCCACTTGGTTCACGTCCTGTTTGGCCGGTGCAGAGCAGAATAATCATGTAAAGAAGAATGACTGCAGTTCTCTGTCTGCGGAGAAGTTCAGCAGCGGAGGAATCCGCTGTCTGAAAAAGTAATATCGCTAAGTGACTTCCCCAATTACAATGATGAAGTGTCCCTCGACTAACTAACAAGCACCCCCCCCCCCCCCCCCCCCCACAAGTCTCACAGTGTGTGTGTGTGTGTGTGTGTGTGTGTGTGTGTGTGTCAGGAGGAGTGACACGGAGCAAATCGCCCACTGCAGATGGGGAACAGTCATTGTTGTGTTGTGGGGTTTGTTTCAGACTTGGAGGCTTGGCTCTGTACTGTATGGCATAGTGGGGGCTGTTTAGTGAGTGGGGTGTGCATGTGTGTGTGTGTGGTTGGGGGGGTAGACAGGCTGAGACTTGCTGTGAAATGTGTGACAATGGAGCTCTGTTAAGCTGTGTGTACTGTGTGTTTGTGTGTACTGTGTGTTTGTGTGTCTATGTGTGTGTCTATGTGTGTGTGTGTGTGTGTGAGAGTGTGTGAAAGAAAGGAATGATGTGGGTAGATGCTGTGTGGGTCAAGGTTGAAAGGTCGGACATGAGGCCAGTACAGCCTCGTTTAATGGTGATGGTTCCCACCTAAACCCGTGGAGGAAAGGTGTATATGTGTGCATGTGTGAGAGAGAGAGGGGGGATAACTGTGCACACACTGGACCATTCTTCTTCCAACAGGTGGGCTGCTCAGGAATGTGTCAATGAGAGAGTGTTGGTGATTACACTGCAGCAATGGAATGATGTGTGTGTACGTGTTTGTGTGTGTGTGTGTGTGTTTGTGTGTGTGTGTGTGTGTAGTGTAGAAACACTTGGATGAGAAAAACGAGGAATGAACGCAGGGAAAAGTGCAACAGAGAAATGTGTGTGTGGCTCGGTGGATCAATGGAACAGATAAAAACAGGAAAAGTGAGAGAGGACTAGCTAAGCTCAGGAGGGATCAGGTGCAGTCCAGTGCTGCTGCTGTCCGCTCTCAACTGTATGTGTGTGTTTGTGTGTGTGTGTGCGTGGATTGCTTTACACATGCCCCCCTCTTTACCATTCCAATCCAGAAAGCTCCAGCTGGATCTCTCTCAGGGGGGATCTGGCCCCATCTGGACACCCAGCTGTCACCCTGTCCTACTGGGATCAGGTACCACAGTGCAGCCCTGAAGACCTCTGTAACTGTCTCAGGGTGCATTAATATGTAAAGGCACAAAGACGGTTTCTTGTCTCTGCAAGCTTGAGGTCTGCAGGTGTGTTTGCATTAAGCATCAAATTAGCTATGTCTGTGTGAAAGCACTGTGTGTGTGTGTGTCCCAATCTGAAGTGCTGGAGTACCTCCTGCATGGTTTGGTCCCTTGGTTGAAAAACAAAACAAGAGTAGAAGAAGACTGATACAGACACGGCAGAACATAGATACAGTATTCTCTAGCAGTCCATCGCTGACTGTTCTTCACCTGCAGTGGTTCTGTTTACTGCTCTGATTGGTTTTATTGTGGTGGAACTGGGCCAGTGGTGTTAAACTGGCCACAGAAGCCCATCATTCATGCCTAGATGTTGGCACAGGCCCAGCTTTAGATTCAGAAATACTAACATCAAGAGAAGTTGTGAGGTTATAAATTAGCTTACATATTTACTGTTTTGGTCATCACATCAAAGAGTGAATATTTCACTAGCATGGACCACACTATCAACAAGATACGTTAAAATGAATTATTGACAAAATTAATGATTGCGGATGAAGTGTTAGGAGGGTATTTATAGGACTGTCGGAAGTGACACGGTTGAAGTGTGGTCCGGCTCCCGAAATTACACTTTAAACTCTATCTAACCACGACTAACTAACCTCTTATCCCTAATAGGGGGCTGGAGCCAATCTCAGCTACCAATGGGTACACCCTGGACAAATTGCTAGTTCATCACAGGGCACATTAACCTGCATGTCTTTGGACTGTACCAAACAATAAAACAATCAACACTTAAGTAAAGGTTATTCATCTCAGACACAAAACAATGTACGGAATGAAATGCCACTGCAAAAGACTGTCAAACAACATGAATCATACAAGTGTAACTACAATCCTGCTAAAAATGGGAAAGGCTGCTGTTGATGAAGCTGTACACACTGTGATGTAGCTTCTGTTGAATCCTCAGTGAAGGCGTTTCTTTAAGAATGGGCAACATCAAAGACGAGAGCTCCGTCTGTTCGGCGCACATTTCATCAGTTCCACATGTTTCAGAGCAAAACACGGATCCAAAAATAGACAGAGCACCCGTCAAACTCAGCAGGTCAGTGGAGGGCAGAGCGAACTAGAAAAATTTCTAAAGAAATTTTGAGTGTGCCTGACTCTGGCCCCGTCGCCCCCATACATTATGATTGACATTGCTCAGGAAATTCAGTATTAATACAACAAGCTGTGTCATCATCGCCTTTTTAATGGGCTCTTATTTTGATGGAACTCTTATTTTGAAAGACTTTTGTCTTGTCTGTGTGTGTGTGCATGCGTTCTTGTGTGGTCTTGTGTCTGTTAATCAGAGAGTTTTTACTTTATTTTATACTTTACTTTTGTCTACCTATATAGCTCCTTTCTAGTCTTCCGACCGCTCAAAGCTCTTTACAGTACATATCTCATTCACCTATTCACACACATTCATACACTGATAGCATTAGCTGCCATGCAAGGTGCCAACTGCTCATCAGTTTGAGTAGCTAACCATTCATACACATTCACACACTGATGGCACAGCCTTCAGGAGCAATTTGGGGTTCAGTATCTTGCCCAAGGACACTTCGACATGCAGACTGGATCTGCCGTTCTTCTGATTAGTGGATGACCCGCGCTACCTCCCAGCCACAGCCGCCCATCTGTTAATGAGAGAGATTTACAAAGTCTTTTATTTTGAAGGGACTCTTATTTTGAAAGACTTTTGTCTTGTCTGTGTGTGTGTTTGTGTATGCATGTGTGTGTGTGTGTGTGTGTGTGTCTGTCTCTCTATCTATGTGTCTGTGTTTGTGTCTACGAGAGTGATGGATAAAATGGCCGACATTGAAAATGTAGTCTTGATAGTCATTGATATCATACAGAGACTTCAAAAAAGTTAGTCAAAGGCAGGCTTGAGGTTGCCAAGCAACCAGCGTCAGCTGCAGGCCAGAGTAATTAGGCACAGGTGTCGCACGGACACTGTCACTCCCCTGAGACACAGAGAAAATCTCTAAATGAAGCCCCTCGAAGGTGGCCAAAAATGCCAAAAAAGGTGTGCCGCAAACCAAAAGCCGAAATGACCATCAGCATCCTCCTCGCCTTGCCGATTTTCGGGCGAAAATTGTATAAACTTTGGCCTCGGGAGTTAGAGAAAGCACAGGTGCTCCCTGCTCCTTTTGGAAATTTCTCTTCTCAAATTAACATGGGAGCAGATTGGGCAGTAGATGTGTGTAGCTGGCGCATCTTTGTGTGTGACCCCAAAACTATAAAAATTATCAGTGTGACGACCTCGAATTTTCCTACGTTTTGAGTTGTAATCATGTCTGTAGAGTGACATTTGCAGCCTCGATCGCAGTTCACAAATTTATTTTTCAATTAATTTTTCTCTCCTTCTCCACTCTAGCGATAATGTCACACACTCTAGCTCTCGAACATTCTTCCAATACACACCCATTCATGTTTTTTGGCGTGGTTTTTGGTGATTTATCGGCAAACCGCAAAGTCATAGCTGTCGATTCCATGCATGTTTTTCTATGTGCGCCAAAAACTGCAAGAGGAGTAGCAAGCCAAAAAAAAGGGCGTAGTAATAATAATAATAATAATAAGCACGGTAAATAGTGTGCTCTTTCAGGCATACTCAATAATGCAGCCAACCAGATTCAAAACAAAGCATGTGAACTGCCCTTAGAGCTCAGCGCTCTATTTATCTTCATATATGTGTGGGCCCTGAACAACAGCAATCTAGATAAGATAGTGATAATGATACAGCACACATACAGCATTTAATCAGCTCATTTAAACAGTGATGATGTTTAATAGTTATTTTCTTGAAGAACTTCACACTTTCACCAAATCTCAACACGTATATGGAAGTCCAGTCTATGCTCAAAGCTCCACTTACTGGCTTTCAGAGCTTTTGACTACAAGTCTGGAGCTTCTGTCAGGAGGTGGTGACTCCGTCTCTGTTCAGAGTCTGTGGTGTCAGATATGAACACCCTTCTTAATCTTTCTCCAGCCGTACACTGACTCCATGTTAATGACCTTTGACCTCTTCACAGTGGATGCTTTGCTGTTCACAGACAGCTGATGTCTATTTCTGGTTAGGGATGAGAACTGATACGATTTTATTGATGTCAGTGCCCATTATTGATTCTGTTTATTGGTCAGGTTCTCTATCGATTCCCTTATTGATTTATGATCAATTTTCTGTGTGGAAAAAAGTATGTGGGCAAATAGAGTTGTACTTAGTTGTAGCAACTGCAAATGACTAAGATGAATATTTCTACAGTTTCATTCAGGTTTTCTCAATCAAAGAAATCTGCTAAGCCAGCCTGTGTTGTGCTAATGTAATGATAACATATGATATTAACCCTCTGTAGATGTGCTGCTTGGTTGGTATAGTAAGCAGTAGCACTCAAGCACAGAGTGTCAATTACACAACATTTCTGGAATTTAAACACATGTGGAGGAAGATGCGTCATCTGGTGTCTCCATCCTTGACATTACAACAGCAGTGTTGTCACCTTTCCTTGTGAAATGAAGCCATGGTTTGGACTGTTTCCTCTCCACCATGACTTCTTTTTGTTGCGAGTTTCCATCAGAATAGACTCATGAGGTTGACGTCATTGTTTTGAAATGTGCAGTTGTCAAAAAAAAACACACACTTACAGTGATGAAAGCACTGAGGCATACAGTTCTGATGGATCAGACTCAACTGGAACCAGTCCTCAACTCCCATCCCTATTTCTAGTGGTCATCAAGTCTCTTGTCCAGAGACCACTACTGTTGGCCCTGAGTGTGATCTCCTGGATCACATTCTGTTGTTTTTGGAACATAAAGAACCCTGCGACATAATTAGTTATTAAAACTGACATTGTTTAATTCCACTGGAAGCTGTAATTTAGCAGCTGTTTCAAACTAAATAAAATCCAAGGACTTAATCATTTCTTTGATGCTGGACCATTCATCTGGGAATTCATTTTCCTGGCAATTATCTTCATATGTGTCAGACAAAGGTGCTGGAAGGGACTATAGCTATAAGATAAGTCTTCCAGCCAGCCCCGGCCTCTTTGTCCTACTGTGTTATGTCATTGAAGGAGTCTGACACTGAGCAGCTGCTCTCACTTATTCTTCTAAATTAAAATGACAATAATAGCCCAAACAAAACCAACCAGCGATGGATTCATCACCCATTCACACAATCCCATTGCCATTTCTGAAAAACCTGCCGTCACTGAGGGTGAGCCATGATAATCACTACACAGTTTGGGACAATCTTTCTTTGAAAGCATTCCATGTCACATGATCTACTTGGTGTTGGAGGTTTCCCCCCACAAAAATGCTTGTTTTTCAGTCAGAGACATACCTTACAGTATGTCAGACTACTTTATGGTATGGAACAATGATGCTACAGAAGCCGTGTTATCAATGTGTCTGTCTGTGTGGTATCCTCTGCTGTTGTTTCCTTCCTTTCTTATGGTGCTGTGTTCTTTGAAACACAAACACCCAAACTGTTTTGTCCCGTTGCCTCCTCAGGCACACAGAGCCACTGTCTAACGTAGAACAATGGTCTTATACATCTAGCAGGGCTGGTCTGTGGCCAGTACTAGTCCACAGTAAAGATACAGTGTCTGCTGCGGGCTAACTCGACCAAGCTGATCTCAGAGCAGGTCTGTTCTCAGGACACAACAATGTCTGTGGTTACAGAATGTCCCAGGGTAGTGTCACTGACTGCTGTTCATGTTGGGTCATCCAAACCAGAGGGGTTTTTTTCATTCATAGATGATAGTAAGTCACTTTCAGCATCACTGACTGAGTTCTTTGACACCAAAGATCTAAGGATCCATTATGGGCTGATCAGCATTGGGTAAAATAAAGCTGATCAAATACTGATCCTCTCTGTTGTTGTGGTTCTGCCTTCAACAGCATACAGTGCGAGCCAGAGCTTGACAGTAATGGTTGCCAGGTTGGCAATGGCAACCTTGTTGAGAAATTGGCAACCGGTTCTTGGCCTTTGGTTTCCATCACTGGCAACCACTTTTAAACATCTAAAAACAGGGACAGCGAAAGGCAAAATATGCATCCAACCAGACAATGCTGAACATTGTATCAGTGTTATATGAAAACCTCAGTTACAGTTTTGGTGTTTTTAATCCCAATGTAAGGATGACATCATCTCTTTTGACCTCATGAGGTCACCGGATAACCTTCAGAATGTCAACAAGTCACGCTGCTCTAAATACAGAGACAATACACTGAATATATGCATGTGAGTGTTTAGATGGATGCTATTCAGAGCAGACTGGTGACAGCAGTTGTATCTCAAGTTAAAAAAAAAAGAACGTATAGTTATTTTTAGCTCCAAACGATTTTCACAGTCGACTAAAAATAGGTCAATTAGTGACTTTTTCTCCGCATTCATCAGACACACCAGAGATTACGAGTGCACGTGTCCTGCTTTTAAACTCATTCATGCCTCATCCTGCTCAGTTTGCATATCTTGGTCAGTGAACTGTACACATTTCTCACATACAGGTTACTTTATTCAGTGTGACAGACATCAGGAAGATGTTTCTGCATCGAAACATGTACGCTTTCACCTTACAATATGTGACCCATATACAGTATATCACCACAGCTGCTGAATGTATTATTATATCAAGGGTAATATGAATATGGTATGGTGTAAATGCTTGATCTATGAACGGAAGATCATTGTAGGAGTGTCTGGATAAAATGTAAAGCTATTAGAGAGATGACAGTATAGTTTGATCATGGCTTCAAATGGAGCTTTTGCTTGTGAGTAAAAGCAGTAAGAGTTAAAAACATGATTATTAATGATAAACAGATTCACTGTGTGAATGGGATTTTGAATGTGCTTCATTTCTTCCATAGATTATAATGCAGTGCTGCCCCCTTGTGTCTGCAAAGTGGAATCGCCTCTGTGTATCTGCTGAGTCTGTGTGTGTGTGTGTTGTTCTTCTTTAGCATTCTGATTTGTGCTGTTGAATGAGTATCAGTGCAAGATGTTAATGTGCTAAGTGTTAATTATGCTAAGTTTCAATATTAGTTTGACGCTTTATCCTTCAGTTTTTATTCTTGGTATCTGAAAATATTCCAGACAAATAAGTAAAAAAAAAAGTATTTGAAAGTTGGAGATGTTAAAATGAAAGTGTTGGTACTGGTTTGATCAAAAATGCAAGAACAGTTGTCTTCACGCTGTTGGACATGAGCACTGTTTGGCTTCCTGATCTTTCTCAGGAGAGGAAACTGATGATTTGAGACGGAAGTGAGGATGCAGCCAACCATTTGGGGGGGAAGTAACACCATGGTTTGTGTAACCAGTTATTGTTCTCACATAAAGCAGTGATATTTTTACTAGAATCACTTATTAACATGTGGAGACATTACTTTTGACCTGTAAAACACACATTTGTAATTCCCGTTGTTCCACTGTAGTCAGTGAATCGTATCTGTGGACCAGTGTCACAGCTCTTGCTCTGTGCTTGGATTTCTGTTTCTGTCCTGTGTGTGGTGTTGTTCAGAGGTTGCAGTGTCTTATTCAAAAGAACTGAATGTAAAAATGTATGTGTTGATTATAAATAAGAGTTGAGTGTCCAGGACTTCGACAGGACCTTAATCTTGGTTGATTTTCCCCTTTAATAGTTTTTAAATCACTTGTTACTTAAGTAATGTGATTTTGTCTTTGCTCTCTGCCCTACAGGCATCATCTCCTTCCCTCTCTGTGTTCCTCTCTCTCTTCTTTGTCTGACTGAGTCCTTGCTCCCTCTCTCTGTCTGTGTCTTCTCTTTCAGACTGAGATTCTGTCTGACAGCTCTTTATTTACATTATTCTGCTTTGTCCATCTTCCTTCTCATTCTCTCTCTATCCTCACTTCTCATTCTCTCTAAACTTAACACTCACTTGACCCCAACTGCAGAAGAGTTATGAGTTTACAACTTACTGAATTACAATATGTACAATATGTTTGTGTTGATTTGTCCTGTACACGTGACATCCATTGCACGTCTGTCCGTCCTGGGAGAGGGATCCCTCCTCTGTGGCTCTTCCTGAGGTTTCTTCCACCTTTTTTCCCTGTTAAAGGTTTTTGTGGGCAAGTTTTTCCTCACTCGAACCGAGGGTCTAAGGACAGAGGGTGTCACTCCCTGTACAGATTGTAAAGCCCTCCGAGGCAAATGTACTTTGTGACTTTGGGCTATACAAATAAAATTGATTTGATTTGATTTGATTTGAAGTGAAGTGGCTGAGTTCTGGATCTGGATAAGGGTGGACAATGACACCAAAACAGAGATACATATCTCAGTGAGTTTAAGGCTGGAAGATATCAACAAGATATTGTGTTTATTTCCTTTTACAAGGACACAGTGTGATGACTTTGTTTTCCAATTTTCATTACAAAGAAATGAAAGTGTATTCAAAGTATATAAAGTCGCCTGATGCAGTTTTAAGAACAGGTTTCTATCTCTTTCTACCCTGCTGTTAGTAAACCTGTATCGGAACTCACCACAACTGATACAGTTAGGGTCATATGTGTAACCTGATCACTACTGGATGGAGGCCGATCCTAATATTGATATTTTAAAGCTCTAGTTATGGGAAATGGTTTAAGCCACAGACTCTACACACCCAGCCCACTCAATAACAAGCTGGCCTCAGCTGTCAATCATTACACGATTTACATGATAAACTCTGTTTATAGCATGGGGAATGATTAAGTGATAGATTTGAATAAATGTGTTGTTTTTACTTTGTGTTTGCATACTATAAACTGAAGAGCGAGTCAGAGAATTCTCCTCGCAGCCGTCACGTGGTCGATCGAGCTCATACCAGCAGTGCTCGCCTTGAGCTGCCGTGGCGACCTAACAGAGCCAAAGCATAAAGAATCAGGGCAGAACAGATGCATATTCTCCTCTGACTCACACATCACATTAGGTTATTTTTGTTCTGGCTCCACTCCTCCATGATTATGAGTCCTGAATAGGAATGTGCGATATGTCATCGTTTACGATATATCATCAAAAACATTCCCCATGGTAAGAATATGTCATTCCACGATAAAAACGATAAATTCCCACTGATGATGCATGTATGTGCGTGACACACTCACAACCCAACACGCATATTGACAAACATGGCAGAAGGCAGAGCAGATACACCGGGCAGCGAGGAGCTCTTTCCTCACACTCCGGACGCTCCGGAGACTCGCTCGAACCTCCACAGACAGCCTGAAATGCCTCTGAAGCAGAGACTATCCAGGTGGATTCACAGACTAAACTCTGATCATCTACCTGTGTGTGTGTGTTCTCACTTTGTTTATTTCATGTACCAGCTTCTAAATCTGAGTCCAACTCGCAATTTAGGCCGCAAAATATAATGACACGAAGAAGTTTAATTTGATTTGTGTCCCATGATTAGAGAGAGAGAGAGCAATAACAGCGAGCGAGCACCGGCCTCGATAAATCTGTTATTAATCAGAGATATAAAAAGTTATTTCCTCATTGTTTCACAGCGGTTACATTCAGCGTGTATAGACACGCCCACCACCAGCTCCCCTAGCCTTTATTATTATTTTGGTGATAGATTTATAGTCAAAAAGATTAGGCTGAATTGGTGTTTATTTATCGTTGTTTTTATCGTTACCGTGATAAATACCAGAAATTATCGTGATCAATTTTTTAGTCCATGTCGCCCATCCCTAGTCCTGAACACGCTGTGATAAGTGCACAGTGCACAGATTGGTCATAATACTTTCATCAATCCAACCCTCACACAGAATAACGCTGACAGGAGTTTGTTCGGTTTGAGTTTGTTCAGGAAGAGGATGGGTTAAAATGTAAAGGAAAATAAATAAAAAAGAGAAGAGAGAATGAGGAGAGGCCAGAGGAGGACAGATGAGAGATGCAGAGGCTGCTGGATAATGTTTGCATGGACGTCAGCCTCTTTTAGCGTCTCTTTATCTCTCTTCATCTTCGTCCCCTCTTTCTCTCGCTGTCTGTCGTTTTAGCTGCTCTCAGGTGTCAGTAAAAAAAGGACAGAGGGACTGACAGCACCGCTCGAGCTGCTGTGGAGGGCTAGAAGAGGATGGACACACACACACACACACACACACACACACACATTGTTATTCAAGAAGCACAGGCATTTATTCTAGTCGACAGTTTGGTTGTAATGTTTTACTCTCTCAGACACTCATACTTTGCACGTGTTCATTTACTCTAATTCTCCATTACTGTACACACATCTGACTGCTGCTAACAATCAATGACATTAATGACCAGAGGAGTGTTTTAGGGTAAGACAAGAACATCATGATCAGTTTGTTGAACTTTTCCTCCTGATTAGTTAATTATTTTCTCATTTCATCGATGAATTGGTTCGATTTATTTCGACATATAGCATTTAACATAAAACTGAACAGAATCTTGAATGAAAACAGAAATGTATACAAAATAATAAATATTCTCAGCAATACAACAAAAACAGATTATTAGCTCAAAAAGTCAGCACTGAGCTGACTTTTTGTTTTTCAGCCTTATGTTTAATTGAAGGCTGCTCCACACTGTGAAAAATAGCCTCTAGCTACATTGTTCACTTTAGGCACTATACATGAACCCACACTGGCCCTGGTATTGTAGCTAAGAGTTCCCAGAAGATGACATCTTTAAATAGCTTGTTGTGTCCAACCAAACATATCACTGTGCAGCAGATCCTCCCACATTTCAAAGGCTGGAAGCAGAGAATCTTTGGCATTTTTTGCTTGATAATCGATCAAATAAGTACCGTGGATACCAACAGCAGCATCATCATGTGAGTCTTAAAGGAGGAGACAGAGAGAGAGAGAGAGAGAGAGAGTAACATCGTTTTCTGCTCTACCAATGAGCTGGACTGTGAAGCAAAGGGATGAGAGGAATGTGACTGAGAGAGAGAGAGAGTGTGTGGATGTCAGCAAATAGACCCAAGGGAAAGGGAGAGAATGAAAAGAGAGAGAGGCATGGCAGGGTTGAGAGGAGGGAGGACTATACTTAGACAGCAATAAAGAGCCAATGCTGCACTATAGTGCCAGCATGAAGGGAGACACACTGGATCTCTTAGCAGCAGCAGCATGGGATTGTATCCAGTTTTAAAATCTGGTCTGACAACTAAACTACCTTCTGAGCTCAACTGGTCCAGGAACGGAATTCAACTGGTCTTGGATGGTGGATTCACTTCTGAAATCCAAAGAGGAGCACTCAGTTTAAGCCAAAATCTCAGAGCAGCAACTAACCACTACATCAGTGACATGAGCGTGTTTTTTCTGTCATGGGAACTATGAAAGCTTTGAAGGGGACTAGTTTAAGTTTGAGAAGGCTGACAGCTCATGTTGCCACTGTAGTTACTCCGGGACTTACACCGTTTTACATTCAAAACACAAGGATGGTGTTGAAGCCCAAGAATTCTTCATCTAGAACTGTGAGCTGGACTAAATAAAAGGTGAAAGATAGCAGTAAAAGGTCAAGATTTGTTTAACGGTTGTTATGTTCACCGAAATCCATCTAAAATTTCAAAGAACAAGGACAAAGTCAAACACCGATTGGTTAAAAAATGAGGACTGGCTCGAAAAACATTGTAGAAAACTGGACAAAATATGACAAATGATCCTTGGCTTTTGAAGAGAATCATCATGGCTTGACTGTGGCTTGGCTGTGAAACATAATCCAGTGAGTTACCCAAAGGAAGATATACATAAGTGATGAAGCTAAATCCAAGGCAGATCCAAGGACTACAATTGGACTCATTAAAGACTTGATGTTTTGCATCCATTGTGTTGATTGTGATTCTCGAGTGGTAGACTTGAGTGTTTTCCACTGATTTATCCTCGATTGTCACTTTTGGCCGCGATGTATTGACCATTGAGAGAAATCGTGTGGAGGTGACCACATATCTCAGTCGTGGGGTGTGAAGCCTTGAGACCTCTGGTGTGTGACAGACAGTACATGTGCATACGAATGTGGAGGTGCTATGCTGAGGGTGTCGGGTGTTGCACCAGCTCCGTCGGGCCATGAGTGGAAATTTCAGTGTTCTGTCGGGGTGGACTGTAGCGACGCTGAACCCCGCTGTATCTGGCTGGCAGTCTTAAGGGGTATTTCACCTCGCGCCTCACCGCGGCCGACCCCCATCACATCACCAAGAAGACGGGGCTCCCGGAGGGTCATACAGCGCCATCGCTTGTCCTGGGTAAGACGAGAAACAGTAGTTTGGGGCTGAAACTTTGGAGCTGATCTTTCTAACCATTATTTAGTACTATTACATTTTTGTATTGTTTTGACAGGATTGAAAAAAATCAAAAACTCTTGAGCTGAGTTTAAAGCCAGACTAATGAAGAAAATATTTTTATACAACTAAATTACTGGATGTATCGGATCAACAATAATCCACTTGAAATTAAATACTAAATGAAATGTGGCATTTAATAGATTTTTGAGGGTCTACACTAGGGCTGCACGATATGGCCTGTAACCAATATCTCGATATTTTTAAGCTATATCGCGATACACGATATATATCTCGATATTTTTGTTGTTGTTGTTTTGTATTGTTTATTTCTAATAAATAATAATGTCATTATTACCTTGATAGCATTGTAATTGCTCAGAATCAATGTAGAACAGTAGATTTACACTTGCTGTATGAGACACACCTCTTTTTATAGCATTTTAACACTTGTCAAATTTTATATGAATTTTTAATATATTTCATAATGTACATATGAGCACTGAAGCAGTGCAGGATCATACTTGGCTTATGAGACACGCTTTTTTAAATCACATTTTAACCATTCTTCATATTTTATAAATAAACCTTTAATACATTTAACACCTACGTCTTATTTTGAAAACCGGAAGTGTCCACACGCTGCAGTAAGCTCGCGCTGACTTTCCCAGTTTTCTCAAAGTTTTTGCCATAAAGTCGGCAATAAGGGCGCACTTGAAAATATTGGAGCAGCTGACGTGACCACGCGAAAACGAGAGACGGCTGGCGTGACCGCAGTTGCTTTTCTTCGGAACCAAGTCGTCCGTCTCCATCTTCAATTAACTCGCTCGGGCTCTTCACTTCTCTCCTCTCTTGATACAAACAGTACGCATGCGCGCAGGGGATTTTTCTGGGTGGGCGGGGCAGTGTGCTGCGTGCTGTGAGCAGCACCAGGAGTGACACAGGCAAAACTCCGGAGAATTAAAATCTGACGGCTTAAAACATTTACGTGACTCGATGGTCAAGTACTCGATGGTCGCGATATAGTCATTTCATACATCTCACGTAGAACAAGCCGCGATATATCGAGTATATTCGATATATCGCCCACCCCTAGTCTACACAGTACTTTTACATTCGTCTTTTGACTTTACTTTACTACTTGAATCATAACAAATTCTTTATTGTTTCATGACCTGTGTGGGGTTCAGGTGTTTGGGAAGGGTACCATGGACTGACTGTTCAGCTAGCTGCACCAACTGTTAGTCCTCTGTGGTCAACGTCACAAAAATGCCATAGAAGTTGTCAGATGAGACAAAAGGGGCAAGAATTGTGACAGTTAAGTTTTCATTGCGATGTTGTAGGGCCCTAGATACTGAGGTTATGTCAGATAAACCAATACCTATACTACCTGTACCAATACTACATCTCTTGGGTCAGGCTAATTTTGGACTGATGAATGATTTTTGGAAACAATTTGTAATGGTATAATTTTGCTAATAGAGGCACTTCCTCTGAATAGTGAAAGCTTGTTCAGCAGTTATGTAGTCTACAGCAGTGATTCTCAACTGGTGGGTCCCGTTCTCAGTGGGTCTCGGGCCTTTGCCTGGGAAAAAAATGTTAAGAACAAAATCCTGTGCTTTTATTTTGAAGTGGATTTTTTATGCCGCGGAGTGCCGTCTATTCACAATCGCCACAGTAGGTGGCGATAAAGCCTTGTAATGTTAATAGACACCCACCATTTCACTGCATAGAAGAAGACCCACAACGTTTGTTTTCAAAAGCTAATTTAACATGTCGAAACGCCAGTATAACACCGACTACATGAAATATGGGTTTTCTTACATTGAGGACAAAAGAGGGAAAAAACCTCAGTGTGTTTTGTGCACCGAGGTTCTGGAACAAGAAAGCATGAGGCCGTCAAAACTGAAGCGGCACTTGGAAACAAAACATCCTTCTCTCAAAGATAAACCTGTTGAGTACTTTCGAAGACGACTTCAAGACCTGAGGTCATCACAAAAGTGTCTTACTTCTTCATGCTCGAAGCAAGAACAGGCACTCCGTGCATCTTACCGGGTGGCACATCGTATTGCTAAGTTAAAAAAGCCCCACACCATTGCAAAGGACCTTATCTTGCCTGCAGCCATGGACATGGTGAGAGAGGTGTTGGATCAATCCGCAGCGGATAAGCTGAAAACTATACCGTTGTCAAATGACACTATAAACAGGCGATGTGAAGACATGTCGGATGACATTAAACAACAGACCACAGCTCGAATCAATGAAAGTGGTCATCTTGCATTACAAATGGATGAATCTACAGCGCCGGTCCTGGCCACATTTGCGCCCTGGGCGAACCCCCCCCCCCCCGAGGCGAACATTTTCTCGTGCGCCCTAACGGCCGCCGGTGCGCCCCTGGATGCGCCGTGCGCCCAGGGATGCGTGCGCCCCCAACGGTCTGTCCGACGCCCCCCTCTGCCTTGTCAACACCCCGCTCCCGGGGCGCCCGCTCCGCTAACTTAATGAGCGGTATCGAAAATTACCGAGGTTTTTTGCTTTTTCGGGCGTTCGTGCGCCCCCCACGGAGAATGCGCCCTGGGCGGCCGCCCACATTGCCCATAGATAGGACCGGCCCTGTCCCTACTACTACGACTGCAGAGGACATTTTCAGCTCCGTGGACTTGTATTTGAGTTCAGTGGGCCTAAGCTGGGACCTGTGCGTCGGTATCACAACTGATGGCGCTGCCTGTATGACAGGAAAACACTCGGGGGTCGTGAGGAGAATACTTGAGAAAGCTCCGAATGCAACTTGGAACCATTGTTTTTTGCATCGAGAGGCCCTGGCAGCAAAGGATATGGTACCAGTGCTTCATGGAACATTAAAAGGTGTCGTCCAAGTGGTAAACTACATTAAACGAAGAACACCCAATGTTTTCAAAAACTGTGCCAAGATCTTGGTAGTGAGCATGTACAGGTGTTGTATCATGCCGAAGTACGCTGGCTTTCGAGGGGAAAGGTACTGTCCCGTTTTTATGAACTACGAAGTGAAATTGCAGCCTTTCTTGCCCAGAACAAGTCGCCTCTTGCAGACCTGTTTAGCAACAGTGTGTGGCTCGCACACGTTGCTTACCTCACTGATGTGTTCGAACAGTTAAACACATTAAATGTGTCTATGCAGGGGAGGGGGAACAACATTTTTGAACAATATGACAAAATCAATGCTTTCAAAAAAAAGATCTCCGTGTGGGCTAGTCATGTTTCTAAAAAACGATTTGACATGTTCCCCAATGCCTGTCATGAGGGACAGCAACTGGACATGGCAGGAAAAATGTAATGGAGAAAACAATCACGACACATCTGAATAAACTTCTGGAGCGGTTTAATGACTACTTTCCCGAGACACAGAGGGATGATGACTGGATACGTGACCCCTTTGGATTCAACGTAGAAAGCGTCACGTTGCCAAGCAACGAAGAGAGTCAGCTGGTGCAGCTGTCATGTGACTGCACGCTGAGAAAGACATTCACGGAGGTAAGCCTCTCCCAGTTCTGGTGCAGCAATGTGATGAGCGAGTACCCTTCCCTTGCCACTCGAGCAGTAAAAATCCTCCTACCATTCAGCACTACCTATCTCTGTGAGTGTGGCTTCTCAGCTCTGGTTCAGCTGAAGACTAAACACAGAAATAGACTGGACATTGAACATGACCTCAGAGTTGCCTTGTCTACTATAACTCCAGACTTTGATACTCTTGTCAGGAGCAAAACACATCCCCAGTTCTCCCATTAATTCCTCCAAATTCCAAATTCAATTCAGTGTTACACCTAAGGTTGAAGTGAGTGCTGCTTAATTTTCTTCATGTTTTTCAGTATTTACCTACTGATAAGTATATGTAATCAGAAGAAAAGTTAATTTTGTATACTTGAATCTTTTTGAATATCACTTTTTGTTTAATTTATTTAGAGTTTGTAGATAAAAGCAGCTACTCAAGACACTGAATCATTTCACATAGTTCAGTGTTTGGCTGTAAGATTCGGTGAGTGACTACTTTCAGTCTTTTTTAAACTACTTCTCAGTAGTTTTTTTGTTTTTTTTATTTCATGTTTGCATGAAAGCACTTTTGAGTCTGTTAAGTCTGTTGTATTACCTTGTGTTCTTAAGATGCACTTTTTGTTATTTCATTAAAATGCAGCTAATTGTTAATATTTCCCTCTTTAGCATTGCGTTTTGCATTGCACTGTGTTGGAATACTGTCTCAGGTTCAAACTGCACCATCTTTTCATTAAATAAATTTGAGAAGTTGAAAATTTTCCTCAATTTGGGTCACGGCTTGTCCTTTAGGGGTGATGGTGGGTCCCGAAGCCAGACCAGTTGAGAACCACTGGTCTACAGTACAGTAGATTGTTTGACTGAACCACAGTGATACAGATACAATACAATGAGCTAAAGGAAAGTACAGAGTTAGTAATACTGGATATGTCACCACGAGCAACAGGTTGTCATCAGGTGATCCTGATGGTTTGGCTTCACTTTGGGGGAGCTGTCATGTCAAATATACTGTATATAGAGTCAATGGCATAAGCCATTAAAAACAAACCATTTGTATTTAATTGAATTATCTGCCTCTATACATGTTTGCTCATTTCCCTGACTCAAGTACTATACACATCACTTGAGTAAAACTACACTTTAAACAAGTCAACATATATCTTCCAGTAGCCAGTGATGTTGTGTTGTGACTGTCGTGACTGCAGTGTTTAGTTTTGGATCGAGTCCGTCGGTCCATCCCTGTATGGACTCACTGCAGCTCTAAAAACAGCCATGGCTGTCGTCATTTCGAAGCCTTCTCATCTCCTGTCTGATCTGATCGCTGTGGACAGGTGTATGTCCTCCAGGGATGCTTCCTCGGCCATCTTGCTTTAACCTTTCCTGTCTGCTCCGATCAGTGCATTATTGACCGCCCCTGTCCTACTTTGACCATCTGGGTGTCCTGGTTTTATCACAGCGGGGCAAAGTTGATGGCAGTGCTATTAACTTTAGGGGTGACTTTAACCTGCGTCGGGTTAGTGGAACAGAATGACGATTACCAGGCTGCCATTCAGCACTTCCTGGTGTTGATTCATTCAAATGTGTGTGTGTGTGTGTGTGTGTGTGTGTGTGTGTGTGTGTGTGTGTGTTGTGCCATGTCTCTGTGCCTCTTGTAGGTGTTATGTAATGTAGCACTGAGGGGGCCTGTTGACTAGTGGAGGGGAAGTGAGACAAGGCCGATGCCCTCTCTACGGACACATTCATGATGCTTTATATAAAACCTTGTGTGTGTATATATGTGGGTGTGTGTGGTTGTGCTTTTACATCATCTGTTCAAGTATGCATCAAGGAGCACACCTTTTCCAACACACACTGCTCTTACAGTGACTGTTTTAATAATCCAGCTTTGAGTGTACACTGTGTGTGTGTGTGTTCTTCCACAAAGAGTGTGTCACTTTCTTTTATCGGCTCTGTGTTTACAGGGGTAGATGTGTGTGTCTTTTTGCATTGTGTCACTCGTTCTCTCCCAGTTCAGCTCATTCTGCTGCGGTCTGAAGGTCACATGATCGTTCCAACAGCCAACAGTAAAGGTCTGCAGTTCAAACAGTAAAAGCCAAAAAAGCAAAAAGCAGTGCAGTAGACGGGAAAACAAAGTAAATGGAGTGAGTTGCTCATGTTAATGATGAGCTATATTTGAGTTAGCACAAAAACCTCTTGTTCTCCTGAAAGAGCTGCTCAATCAGGCAGAGTGGTCAGGATCAGGTTAGGACTCTTACGGTAAGACGGAGAGGTCAAACACATGATTGTGCAAATGTTCAACTATATTAATGTTTGTTCCTTTTATGAATGATACATGATTCCACTGAAACTAAACAACTAATAAACATCATCAAATATCTAACTGGAATCTACTTTGAATTCAGGAAACCACAGCCTCCGGTTTTCAATGAAAAAACAGTTTACATGGTGCTGCTCCAGGTCAAATGAGATAAAGGTCTTTTTGAGGGGATAGAGCAGGTCACCCACTAATCAGATGATTGTGGTTCAATCTCTGGCTCCTCTAGTCTGCAGTGTCATTAGGCAAGATACTGAACCCCAAATTGTGTGAATGTATGTGGATGATTAGCTCCTAATACTGATGAGCAGTTCATACACTGGATGTGTGAATGAGATATGCAGTGTAAAAGCACTTTAAGTGGTCGGAAGACTAGAAAGGATAGATAGATAGATAGATAGATAGATAGATGGATAGATAGATAGATAGATGGATAGATAGATAGTAGCTAAATTAAACATTTGCATAGAAATTAAATATGTGCAGAGAAATTAAAAATGTGCTGAGGAATTAAACTATAAAAATGAAATATGTGCAGAGGAATCAAACATTTGCATAGAAATATAACTGTGTTAGAAAGTTAACCTGTGCTAACATCTATACAAATAGAAAACGATATAAAAAGTAGAAATAAAAATGTTTTATAAACATATGAAATAGAGTACAGTCCATTTATCATTTTTTCATTGCTCTTTCTTTGCATTTTGTTTTGTGGATGTTTTATTTCATTTTTATTTATTTATTATTTAATTTGTAATGGACGAAGCATTACAGCATAAGAATATTTTATGAAAGGAACTCAGATGAGGAGAATGTCAGTGTTCATTCTGTTAAACTACAGAGTTCAGTTAATGTACACAGAGCTGCATCGAGTTCAGAGCTGAGGCACAGAGAGAGCTGGCAAAAAAATCACTCTGTCCAATAAAACACACTCAGGCATGTTGGCATTTGGGTGGGCGGGTGAGTAAGGTGAGTGTGTGTGTGTGTGTGTGTGTGTGTGTGTGTGTGTGTGTATGAGAGAGAGAGAGGCAAGTATGTAGAGCATCTATGTTTGCATTCACTGATGTGTGAAATGTCACCTGCAGAGATGTCGCATGATGAGGAATCTAACACTACAATGTAGCTATCTCGCACACACACACACACACACACACACACACACACACACACACACACACACACACACACACAGATATGATGACTTCATGCTCTGTGGCTTTGCACAACACGACTCTCCAACACACCCACAGCCACACACAAAAAAAATGTCAGTGGGCAGGAATCCTCTGAGGTTATTCTCTGTTTGTGAATCCTGATGGTGAGGATGATATACTGCGTGTTATGCAACAAGAGTTATACAAGTGGGTCCTTCAAGGAGGAAACACAAAAGGTGTGAAAAACATGGAAAAATATTTCATTTGATGAGCATGGTGCAGGTTTATATTCAGCTGGAAACCTGCAACAGATATTAAGGCAAAGACTATCACGTCTTTCATTGACTTAATAAGACTTCATATATTGTTGTTACTGTTCGACCATAAAGTGGAAACATGAATAAACTCATTGACTTCCTCCTGTGGAAAGTGTGTGTCTCTTCCTTGCTCTCCTTGGAACTATTCTTAGAGGCGAAGGTTTCCCCAAAACACGCCTCTGAAGGGCTCAGCCATCCACTTCCTGTCTCAAGAAACAGACTTCCTGTTGTTTTTGTAACTGGCTGAGTCGAGTTTGAGTATTTTTTTGTTTTTTATGAATGTGTGTGTGTTCATGTTCTTCATCTTTCTGTGTTGATGACAGTTGTGTGTGTCAGTGTGTATGCCGGTAAATACTGTACATTTTTTCAGAATCCATGAGAGATGACGAACAGTTTGATGATCCATCCAAGGGTTTCCTCAGTCTTGCTGACTAATAGTTTCTACTGTGTGTATAGAAAGACTTTAATGTGAAAGGAGTCACATGAAATGACGTATTGAAGATTGTTTAGCCCTTTTTAGCTCATCAGACACATTTACTGTTTGTCTCACTGCTCGGCAACCAGTTTTATAGAATCAGCAGGAAGTTGCAGTGAAAAATTCACTGCACTCTACCTGCTGAGCACTAAACGGACTGCTAGCTCATAGGAAAGTACATCGTTCTAGAATAATGATGTTGTTCCTTATCCGCAGCAACTGTTTGCTAACACAACTTTTGCTATAACTCTGACATCAGTCACCCTCGTTTTTCTTGCCAAAGATAGATTAATGCATCTTAAAATTTAAGCCTGTTCTAATATCCACTGAAATGAACCCACTCTATATAAATTATAATAAGTAATAATAAGTATTGACCAATTTCTAATTATGTAATACAAAAAAACAACAACATATAGCCATATATCATATCTAAATACTCTGTTGGGACTTAAGGACAGGGCAGGGCGCCTCTTCTCTCCCCCTCTTCCTCTCTAAACACAACCGGCCACAGCAGATCTGTTCGTCCACCATGAGCCGGTTCTGCTTAAAGTCTTTCCTTTCAATTTAAAGTCTTTTCTCATGGTGGGAATTGTTGGGTCTGTGTAAATAATATAAGAGTATAAGAGTACGGCCCAAGCCTGCTCTGTATGGAAAGAGTCATGAGATACCTTCTGTTTAGATTTGGTGCTACGTAATTCAAACTGAATTGTCTTGATTTGAAGTTACACTTTACACCATCTGATCAGCAATCAGCTGTTTCAGTGGTTCATACATCAGCTGACTCCATCCTCTTTCTTAACATTGTTGACTTCAACAGCTACTTTCCTATTTAATCGCCTCAAACTATTCAGATCAACGTCACTGTGTAGATAAATATAGTTTCCAGGCATGCTTGAGATATCACTGAGGTTAAACATCATGTGGATTAGAGGCTGAATTCTGTTCAGTGTTGTAGAATCCACTGTTGGTTTGAAACGCTGGCTCAATTCTCACCTCCTTCAGCCTATAGAAAGAGTGGATGTTTTTAGTCACACTCTGCGAAGCCACCTTTGTCTATTGTTCATCGGGTTTTCCAGATTGGTGTTTAGTAGCCATAATACTTTCCTGTTGTTCTGTGAGTGATATTTATAGACTGTATATATTTTTATGCCTGCTATTGTTGGCTGCAGGTAATAAATGTGATTATAGGTGAGGTTGTTGGTCAAAGTAGAGCTTCCTTTTTAGATAGAGAGAGGAAGTCACAGAGAAATTCCTGGCATTGGTGGAATTCCGTCCTGGTCGGATCTGGGCAGAGTCGTCTGTGAATGGACCACATACGCCCACATCCACCCACTCACACTTCCTTTATATGCATTTAACAATGGATGAATCCACAGTCACACACACAAGTTAGATGGAGAACTTTCAAAATGATACTTGAGATGTACTTTAAGACTCACATGGTAAAGTTTGGTCAGTGTTCATGCCGTACCAAGAGGAAAGGGTAAGCTGAGCGTTGTTGATCTTGACATTATCTCTGTCTTCTCTCGATAGGCTAAAGGGCGAACAGATGGCATGGTGTCATCCAATGAGAACAAGCGCCGGCCACTGTCGTCGGGTGAGGTGGAGGGCATGTCATGGCAAGGCCCACGGACTATTTTCCTCCAGAAGAACTCACAGGGTTTCGGCTTCACTCTGCGCCATTTCATCGTCTACCCACCAGAGTCCTCCCTCCACAGCCTCAAGGTCAGTGGACTGACTGCTCGCTGGTGCTGGACTTTAGTCTGGACACAGTAAATCTGTATAAGTGGCTCAAGCAGCCAGTAAAGAGAGAAAATATACACCTCCATACAAACATAGAAGGAGGATGAAATCTTTTTAAAATTCTCTTTGACTCTGGTCAAAATGATATTGGACATGAGTTTTAATTCTAACAATCAAAGTTTCTTCCCGAGACTTTTAGCTCCAATGTGAATGTAGCCATGTTGTCAGTTGGTCCATTTTGGTCCAGACTGAAACAGCAAGAACTGGATAGATGGAATATCCAGCCATGGAATTTTGTACAGACAATCATGGTCGCCAGAGGATTATTTTTAATGTCCTCGGTGAGTTGGTATCTGGCAACCATCAGTTAACTTAACAAATAAACCAAATGTCACTAATCAAATTTTATTTTGGTTTAAGACCAAATACCTGAAAAACGAATTCCCATCAGCCTTGGCTGCGTTGTGCCTTGTGTGTTTGATGCTGATAACAATGTACTGAGAGATGAGATCTTTGATGAGGATCCCTTTAAACTTCTACTGTACTGTGAACTCCAGTTCTGTACTGCAGTTATGATGATACCTATGATACATGTGCAATAAACTAAAAGCAGCCAAAATATTTGTGATTTATGGGGTCCAGTTCTATTTTCAGTGTAAGCCCACATTCCGGCGATGCTTTGGATAAATCTCAGGATACCACTGTTGTGTTTCTACTTTTTCACTCCTTCAGAAAAGCTGCAATGTTCGTTATGATGTGTTGCACGTTAAAGTTTTCTTACACATTATCACATTAGACTTTTAACATTTCACTCATGGTAGAACCCTACAATATTTTAAGACACTAAATTGAGAGAAATCTATATAAATAAAGCCAGGCTGATGTGATGTGAACCCATGGGCTTCTGTTGGAGCCTTCACGCTCAGACACAAGTCAGGAAGGCGTTCCCGCTGGATTTGAGCGCCCAGCATGTGGAGGGGTTTCATTACAGTCGTAATTAAAGGATAAAACCCCAAACTACTAAGAGGATTCAAAGAGAACCAAATCAGAATAGTACAGAGGCTAACACGACATCATCATTTATCATTGTGTAAATGTATGTCAGAGTATGTAAAAATAACCAACACACATCAGACAAGGTTGATTGGTTTCTTACACACACATACATTATGGTGTTGCATTTAACCTGTACGTCATACTGACTTATGGGTACTGTAGTACTGTAGACAGTGTGGTAACATCCTTCTTGCCTGGAGAGAGGCTTGTGTTGTGTAGCAGCAGACCTCAGTCTGTGTGCAGAGCCCTTTGTGTGTCCTGGTCAGGAATGAGCTAACTCAGCGAAGGATCAAAGCCTCCAGATACATCCAGCCTGCAGGCCTCAGTCAAACAGACAGACAGGCAAATAGGCAGACAGACAGGCAGTCAACCCGACAGGGAGTCGATGAGACACTGAGAGACTCGGTCAGGCAGCTGAACTCCGGCCCAAACTGCAGAGTCAGCTGGAGTCAGTCAGGCTGGGGTGCAAGTGGAGCAGCGCCCCCCTGTGGTCGTCCTCTCCTCTAACACGTGCTCTGTGTGTCTCCCACAGGATGAAGAGAACGGAAATGCAACTGGAAAAGGTGAGTGCTCCTGCTAACTCTGTCAGACACACACTCTGCAAATGTTTAGACATTTAGTTCTGATGAATCGGCGTCACTTAAGTGTCTCTGCAGTACATTAGGATCTATTATATTTTGTTTCCTTGTGTAGATGAAGCCTATTCAACTTTGGGTGTGGTTGTTTTTTTTGTTTTGCTTTTTGATATTTCAGGGCAAAAATACATAAATAATGCATACACATAATCTGGATGTGTGTGTGTGTGTGGTGTGTGTGTGTGTGTGTGTGTGTGTGTGTGTGTGTGTGTTTAAACAGGTTGTCAGCGGTCTCGTTTAGAGCCAATGGACACCATCTTTGTGAAGAGTGTCAAAGAAAATGGCCCCGCCCAACAAGCTGGACTGTGTACAGGTAGAAGACACACACACACACACACACACACACACAAACAAACAGATGTACACTCACACATGCACACACACACAAAAGTTAGAAATCTGTCTAAACTGCCTTAACGAGCAGTAGCAGGCACTTTCCTCACTTTTTTTGCAACTGTTTTTTTTTAGATGGTAACCCTAGATTTGCTCTTTACTTCTCCGACATCTGCTTGCGTTGTTTCTGTTGTTTTTTTTGCCAGAAAGCTGCTGGTTGTGTCCTGTATGAAACCAAAAGTCAACAGTGACTTATTATTTTAGTATTAACACAAACTATGATCTATTTTTAACCCTAACCAAACGGTCACTGAAAACTTTTTCCAGTTTCACACCGGACAAAATCCCAGTTTTCCTGGATGAAAGTCCTGTGTTTCACCCAATCATTCACCACCACCTTCTTCTCCCTTTGACTGCTATGTAAGGCTTTGTCAAACTTAAACTAACTAGTTTGTTGCTCTTTAAAACAGCAAATTTAGTCTTTTCTCTGCTAGACAAGAAAACCCACTGAAGACCAAGAGCTACTTTGCTGAATCAAGTGTGCATGTCTGAGAGTTTCACAAATCTGGAATTACTGTCTACACAAGTGGTTCTGTGTGGTTGAAAGTCCCCTCCAGTCTGCATGTCGAAGTGTCCTTGGGCAAGATACTGAACCCCAAATTGCTCCTGAAGCCTGCACCATCGGTGTGTGAATGTGTGTGAATGGTTAGCTCCTCAAACTGATGAGCAGTTGGCACCTTGCATGGCAGCTAATGCCATGAGTGTATGAATGTGTGTGAATGGGTGAATGAGATGCGTACTGTAAAGTGCTTAGAGTGGTCGGAAGACTAGAAATGTGCTATATAAATACAGTCCATTTACCATTTGAAAGTAAAGACCACTCGAGGTTGACAGATTTTCTGGGAGTGTTAAGTTGTTGTTAAGATCTGTAGCAGGTAAGATCTGCCCCCCTGTGTGGTCAGCTGGGTGTGGTTACGGGTACAACAAATCACACACAACCACACCCATCAGTGGCACCAGGCGTGGTCAGAGAAGAAACAACCAGAGAGGGCAGTTCAGGTCTCTGATAGTATCCCTTCTATGTCAAGGAAACTAAACATGATGGTGAGGAAGCAGGTTTAATGCATCACAAAAACACAAATTAACATTTAAATGTTTCTTTATTCTTTGGAACCTTCAGCTTCACTGTGCTGCTCTACTCCTAAAGCCAAACACTCCTCTGACTCTCTCTCTGTGTGTGTGTGTGTGTGTGTGTGTGTGTGTGTGTGTCCAGGGGACAGGCTGGTGAAGGTGAACAGTGAGAGCATTCTGGGGAAAACGTACTCTCAAGTGATCGCACTCATCCAGAACAGGTGAGAGACTGGCGGTTTGAAATCACATCTACTGTTCACATCCGACCTGTGACTTATTCTGTTCATACATCTGGATCTTTATTTGCAGTGAAAACATTCTGGAGCTCTCCATTATGCCAAAAGATGAGGATGTGTTGCAGTTGGTAAGTGTGAGTATTATCTTTCTTCTATTTTCTCTCCTTTTTTTCTTTTCACCTTGTTCCTGTGTGCAGACAGTTAGCTAGGCTGTTCCTGTAAAAGCGTGGATGGTGTGTTTCTGTAATACTTGTAGTTGCTAATTAAAGTCTAACTTCAGGGATCTGGAATTGTGCATGGTGCCATTATAGATCAGCAGTCAAAGACATGAGTTTGTACAGATGAAGACTGTGTGGGAGGAGGTGGTGTGACATCCGATGTAAAGAATCATTAAACATTAAAAACAATTTCTACTTGATAAAATTGAATACACGTGTCATGAATGAATATATGCAAATTGAAGGTCAGCTTTAAGATTGTACATATTTTTATCAGTACTTTTATTTTTGACCTCTTCATGCAACATTAAGTAGAAATTGGTGTTTTATGATTTAGCACCCTCAGAGTGTAATCCCACTGTGGTAATTATGGACAGCTGTATTTGTTCTGATTATTTTACTCATGATCAAAAACTAGTGAGTCGACAGCTTTGCTAACAGCCAAACATCAACAAGGTCAACAACACAAGACACAGCAGCAGCTAATATCACTGTCAGCATCTGTCTTTCAGCCTTTTATTTTGTAGTGTTTTGTTATGGTATACTGAGAACATAGACACTGAGCTCACAGTCCGGGCAGCCCAGCTAACAAACTGAGCTAACATTAGCTAACAGCAGCACCAGTTCACAGGAGTTTACTTTACAGCGTTACGTACTGGGTGATCGTACCCTGAGTATGAAAGTTACAACGTGCAAGAACAGGCGTAGAGTGGGAATGACAGATTTATATCTGCATGGTGCATGTTGCTCTCACTCTGCCCTGTAGTTGCTGCTTCCATCTTCTATGTCAGGTTTTTCATTGTGTTCTAACCTCTTCTCCTCAGGCGTACTCCCAGGATGCCTACCTGAAAGGCAATGAGCCATATTCAGGCGAGGCCCAGAACCTCCCTGAGCCACCACCTCTCTGTTACCCTGCCACCAAGGCCACCTCTGCTGCCCCGCAGCCCAGCCACAACCTCCACAGCCCCCTGGACAACTGGCAGTGCCGACCTGGCCCCACCACCTCTCCACTGGACAACCGCCCCCCTCCTGCATCTACTCCCACCTCCGGCTGGCCCGGGGGTCCTGAGGATTCCGGTAGCCACTCCGCCCCGTTGGGGCGGCACCGTGGCCGCTCATCTTCGGCCGTCAATGCGCTGGACTTTCACTTTGCTAACCACAACGCTGCCATTGCCTCTGCAACTCTGCCTCCACCACGAAAGAGCAGTATGCTGGCCTCCACCCGCACTCACACCGATGCTCTCTGCCACCAGGCTCTGTCAGACTGGTACTACAGCCAGGCTGAGGCTGCCGAGTGCATGTCCCCCAGACACCGCAGTGTATCTCAGGATCGTTTAGCAGAGCTGGGGCTAGGGTTGGCACTCGGCCCTGGACCTACATCTGCTTCCACGACCTCTATGGAGCATCGCAGAAGAGAAACCCTCCTACACCACCACCAGGCAGCTGCTGCTTCCCATGATTCCCATTGGCTAGGGAGCTGTGTATCAGGACCAGGAAGCAGGTCGTGCTCAGAGAGCCTGCTGGCAGCCTATGCAGAGTACGAGCACAACTATGGGCGATCTGTGGAAACACTAGCACAAGCCTCTGCACTCATAACGCCACGCTACGAACACTCTTCACAAGGCTCCCAAACGACGAAATACAGCGAGCTGAAAGACCAGAAAGTCTCAGCAGGACATCAGAACCAAACCACAGTTATATTGCCCATCACAGCCTCTTCCACAGTGCCTCCTAGTGGCAGGCGGTCAGGTCAGCAGATAGCTGAACCCCAAACAAGGCGAGTAAAAGAAGAGGAGCTGGTGGGCTACAGAAGCTACAGCCCGTCTTTCTCCCGCAAAGCTGGCCACCTCTTCCAGCAGGCCCACTCCTTCAGAGAGCCCAGCTACAGTGGCCCTCACCTCAACTGGAGCTCTGGCAGCAGAAGCAGCCCTGCGGACAGCGAGGGGGGGATGGTACCGAGACCCCAGTCTACCCCTGCCCTGTCGGCGTCAGAGGATGAGAGAGCCCAACTGGGTGAGGACAGGGAGGTCATATCCCCCAACTCCCTAAATCAAGAGGTGGTTCTGAGACAGAAGCCACCTTCCGGCCATCGAACCCCTGTTCAGACCCTCCGACATCCCCACTACACCACACCCGTGGAGTCACCTGAGCCCCCTGGTTTGACCCCTACACCAGGCACCCCGTCTCCTGTCTCTGGGGGGCCCGGCTCCAGCCGCAGGGCTAATGGTAGCCTGGCACAGCATGCATTCAACTCCCTGTCCTCTATTCCCTTCATAGGTTAGTGACCTTTTCTCTGTAGCAACTGACTAATACAGCTGTCAGAACACTTCACACCATGAGAACATTTCCCATAAAAGACAAAGTCATTTTACATTAATTGGTTATTAATTTCTTGTAAAATCCAAACCTTCTTTCTGTAGAGGACGTTACACTACACTAACTAACTAATTACCACATTCAGGCATTAACAGGCACATTTTTGTATATTTTGAACAATTATGTTGTCTGTTGCTACAGAGCTCTTCAGTATTTCACATAATTTATGTGAGGCTTCCTTAGTGCACCTTTTCTTTCTGTTTCTATCCTCTTCAACATTTGTCTGTGTTTATACCTGTGTGTGTGTCATATACATGTCAACATAATGCTTGTACCCTCAGTGCGTTTAATGTTCTGTGTATGTTTAAAACTTGTCTTGATGAATGCTGAATGTTAAATGTTCTTGTATGCGTTTGAACCTTTAGATGTCCAATGTAGATGGAGTTTCAGCTCTGGAAATATTTCATAGAGAGAACTAATCAGTAGTCTAGCTGATACTGCCATCAATGCTAGTAAGCCTAGCTTACTAGCTAACAAGTTAATACTAGCCTGTAATTATCTGGATATAAATTTTAAAAAAGTAATTGCTGGTAAAAAGTAACACATACTCCATGCAACAAATGGAAAGTTAAACTCATAGGTAATTAAAAACATCCTTGATCATTCCAGTATACACAGGAGTTTTGCTGCACTTGGCGACGATGGTAAGGAATAACTTCCTTTTAACAGGCAGAAACCTCAGGCAGACCCAAGCTCATTGCTGGACGGTCATCCACCACGACCACAATTTACTGTATTAGTGTTAATATTAGATTATTGACTGTTTTCAGACATCTTATTTATTATTCAGGGACACTTCTTTAGTTATGTATAACTGGAGTTATTGTTGCTGTCAGAAAGTTTCACAGACATGGTTACATGGACTTTTCACATGGCTTCATGTAATTACGGTCAATGCTAAAAAAGAACAGTACATGTTAGCACATCACAAATGCACAAGTCAAACAAGAAGCTAATGGTGGCCAAATGATTGTGTCTTTCAATGGACTAAAGAGATTCTGTGAAGATGTAGTGATGTGACATTATCCTTTAAATAGTTCCTGTAGTTGTCATTTAGGTCCATCAGTAATTAGTCTTCACTGTAGTTCTCTATCAGAGTTTATTTCTGCCTCCAGAGTCGACCCCCATCAGAAAGATGTTCTAACAGAACCTGAGCGAGCTCTTAGCACGTCTTTGTCTTGTCATTGTTTTTAATCATTTCTCATCCCTTGTTGCTCACCTGTGATGAAAACCTTGCAGATGAACCCACCAGTCCTAGTATTGACCTACAGGCCTGCTATGTACCAGCCTGCTCTGTGGTGCCCAGTTCCCAGGCCCCCACTGTGGCCACCCTCACTTCCACCTCTGTCTCCCCCACCCTCTCCTCCGTCTCCCCCTATGTCCGACTTCGTTCTCGGGACTGCAGTGAGTCTCTTTCACCCGCTGTCAATACTAAAAGGCTTCACAAAGGGCTAGACCAATATACAGCATGTTTTTCTAATATGATTTCAAACACCACTGAGGCAAATTGACAGTCAGTTATGTAATGCCTGATATATTTGTCTAGCCTTAACCTCAGACTTGTGTTAAAGGAGTACAGTGACGTACAAATAAAGAACTCCCTCCATGTTTTGGAGAAAAAACTCTTGCCATAGATTTTATCATTTGATAAGGAAGATTTATTAAATGGATCCAAAACTGTGAACTAAATATCTAAATGTCAAGGTATTCCTTTAATATGCACTACATATGTTTAACCCCTTAATTCATCCACCTGACCTCCTGTCATATTAATTACACACAGTTTGAAACAACAAATCACTTCACTCACTCATCTTCATCATGTCATGTCACATGTCTCTACCATACATTACATATTATGACACTCTGTCTTTCTCCTCCTCCTCCTCTCTCCCTCTCTGACGTGCCTTTTCTCTCTTCAGGCAGTATTAAAAGTCGGCGCTCCTCTTACCTGCTGGCCATCACCACCGAGAGATCCAAGTCCTGTGACGAGGGACTCAACACCTTCAGGGATGAAGGCCGTGTCTTCTCGTAAGTCAGCTACTCAGGAGACACTTTACAATCTGTATTCTGAACTCAACTCAGATGGGTCTGACCTGTGTACTTTGTGTTCCACAGCAAACTACCAAAAAGGGTAAAGAGCTTTTTCACAGATGGGGTGAGTCCTTAAACACAATTACATTTATGAGACTTGACTACATGAACATGTACTGTAATTTCTTTCATATTTCAGCAACTAAGCAGACACTGTCAGACACTGTAGGTCAGGGGTCGACAACCTATGGCTTGCGAGACAGATGTGGCTCTTTTGATGACTGCATCTGGCTCACAAACAGAGGTAAAAGTAAGCCGGTACGGTCCGGTATTGTGTACCACTAAAACACAAAGTGGAGGTATGCAGTACCAGGAAGATAGGAGAGCGGCTGCCTGCTAAAGCCCTCATTCAGAACCAATCACGGCCGCACTCTGGGTCAGAAAATAGATCTTCTAGCAATATGCAGTCTTAAAAACTACTTTGTCTGTTTAAAAATTCCTTTTAACTCATTCCGAATAGTTTCTGAACTGTCCGTGCTGTTTTAGTCCATGCTAGACGGAGCCTTGGCCAGGCGTCTCCCTCTCTCCCCCTCCCCTCAGAGCGCCCAGCCTTTGAAACGTGTACCACGTTCGTTGCAAAATGTCCCAATTCAAATCAGTAGGAGAGTAAGCAGTTGTGTTTTGTGTTATTTTGTTCAATTTTAACGATACAGAACAGCTCGGAAAAGAAACTGCTTATGAGCGAACGACCGGAGAGTTCACTCAGCAGTACGTGAAACACATTTCTAACACTGAATACAAATAAATGCATGCATTTATTTGTATTCAAAATGTTATATGGTTCTCACGGAAATACATTTTAAAATATGTGGTTTTCATGGCTCTCTCAGCCAAAAAAGTTCCCGACTCCTGGTCTAGTGTGTAATACCTTTAAATTGTGTTTTAGTCTCTGGAGAGCCTGCGAGCCCAGGAGGAGGCCCGGTCCAAGCGCCACTCCACCTCTGAGCTGGGAACCATCACCTTTAGTGATGTTCGCAAGGAGGGCTGGCTGCACTACAAACAGATCCTCACAGAGAAGGGAAAGGTACTACATCAGTATACATGTCTTTGATTGCTTGTTACGGTTGATGAACTGTGATTGATGTTTTCTATTCATGTCCTTGTTTGTGTTTTTCTTACTGTAGAAGGTGGGTGGTGGCATGCGGCCGTGGAAGCGCGTCTTCTCTGTGCTCCGTTTCCATTCACTTTTCCTCTACAAGGACAAGCGGGAAGCCGTCCTTCATGGGGCGGGAGCGGGGCCCAGCCAGGACGAACATCCTCCAATCAGCATCCGCGGCTGCCTGATAGACATCGCCTACAGTGAAACCAAACGTAAGCACACCCTGAGGCTCACCACACAGGACTTCTGCGAGTACCTGCTGCAGGCCGAAGACAGGGACGACATGTTGGCCTGGATCAGGGTCATCAGGGAGAACAGCAAGACAGACAACGAGGTTAGATCTTCATCATCGATTCATGTAACAGAATTTACACAAACACACAATCTAAATCTGTAATCTCTGTTTGCTCCAGGAGATTGGTTTCTCAAGACAAGCTCTCATCAACAAGAAGCTGAATGACTACAGAAAACACAGGTCAGCACCGTGGATTATATTTAGCAAAAAGTCTTTGTTTTATAACAACTGTCCCTTATGATTTGTGTAATTAGAGTCACTAGAGCTCTGGGCTTCGCCTGTCACAAACCATAACTTTAAATGCAAAAACCAGAAATAACAAGCCATCCTTTTTTTTTTTTTTACAGAAAACTAAGGTCATGAGATTTTTTTAGATCCTCTTATTTACCACTGAAGCTTCAGAAACTGATTTCATCCTCTGTCTTTGTTGCTCTCACTTTCTGCAGTCTGACAGGTAATAAGCCAGACTCCTCTCCCAGAGCACATCGTATGATGCCTCCTTTCCTCCTGGCAAAGACTGACAACACCTCAGTGAACCGAACCTCCAGAACAGGTGGTTACAAACTGAGTCTGCTCTGTGTTCACCAGTATACAACAAAAAAAGCCAACCACTGCTGACTGCTGGTTAAAAACAGCAAAGTAAACACAGTTGATACGAGTGGTTGAGCTCACATTTGACTTTTCAGCCATGTTGGCATCGTAGCTCACTTTGGTCTAGACTGAAACATTCTAATACATTCATGATCCACAGAGGATGAACCCTGCTTCCTCTAGCACCATCATGTTAGTAATAATCACTTTTCACTACGTGTGTGTGCATGTATGTGTACACTCAGATGACAACAAGGCACTGTGGGGCATCAACATCATGAAGAAGGCCAAGAAGACAGGCAGTCCGAAGGCTTTTGGCGTGCGACTGGAGGACTGTCAGCCTGCTGTCAACCACAAAGTGAGCCTTCAGTGTTTTATGATGATCAACAGCTGAACCAGCAACATGATTCATGACATATGAATAACAGGAAGTCTACTTGTGTCTAAAAATCTGAAGTCACTTATTTATTTCAATAAAAATTTGTTTTTTAATGATTGATAGATGAAATACATTTTTATTGGGATGTGATCGGTAGGAGGAATACTTTTTTTTTTTTTGGAAGGAAAGCATGACAGAAAAAGTTTGGGAATCACTGCACTACATTTTCAGAAAATTCCATTAGTATCAAGTTATATCTAAAAATAACCAGAGTCGGAGAAACAACAGCTCCAGGCATCATCTAAAGATGGTGATACATCAGAGTTCTCTATACTGTGTACATTCAAATGCACCTCAAGGGCCCTTCAGCCAGTTGGCTTTACTTTAAATGTTAGAATGCAGCAGACAGAGTCATCTACTCCCTGTGTTATCAAAACGTACAAAGACAGAATTATATAAATATACGACAAATCATATTAACTGTATTGATTTAAACATTTTACTAAAATAACAGGGTAGTGCTGTCTGCTGTCTCTGTGTTCTGTTATGTGGGACTCTCTCAATTAGTCATCCATCTTTGTTTGACACTGCTAGAAGTAATTGATTACTTTATCTTTGCCTCTCTCATTTTGTTGTGTGTCTCTCTCCTGTGTCTCCTTCTCTTTAAAGTTTGTCCCTCTGATAGTGGAGATGTGCTGTGATGTGGTGGAGGCGACTGGTTTGGAGTACACTGGTATTTACCGGGTGCCAGGGAACAACGCCATGGTGTCCAACATGCAGGAGCATCTCAACAAGGGTTTGGACATCAACACTGCTGAGGAGGTGTGAAGGATACATATTTATATCAGTATATCATTCAGAATCTTAAATACAGTAGCTGTAGTCCTAGTTTTATAGTTAGATTTGATCAGGTTATTTCTATAATAACCATCACCTTCTCCGTCTCCACAGAGATGGCAGGACCTGAATGTAATCAGCAGCCTGCTCAAATCCTTCTTCCGAAAACTGCCTGAGCCGCTGTTCACTGATGGTGCGTCCATTATATTCATTGTGAAGTGTAGCATGAATCCTCATGATTATTTCTCTGCCTGTTGTTTGCATGTAGACATTTCATTCATATGTTAGTCTATTCTTACTCTATCTACAGACAAATACAATGATTTCATTGATGCCAACCGGATAGAAGATGCAGAGGACCGGCTGAAGACCATGAAGAAACTGGTATGTGTCAAACAGCAGCAGAACAGGAATACATATATTTGTTATAGATTCATTTTAAAATCAAATCTATCTTTTTTTTCTTCTCCTTTGCTACACCCACGTCTTTGTGCAGATCCACGACCTTCCAAACCACTATTATCACACCCTTAAATACCTGGTGGGCCACCTCAAGAAGGTGGCAGATCACTCTGAGAAGAATAAGGTAACCTAACCCCTTGTATTAGCAGTTAGTTTGTGTTCAGACAAACAGACATGAACTTAACTTTGATATTATTTCCAGATGGAGCCAAGAAACCTGGCTCTGGTGTTTGGTCCCACTCTGGTAAGGACGTCAGAGGACAATATGACTGATATGGTCACCCACATGCCTGACCGCTACAAAATAGTGGAGACACTTATCCTGCACGTAAGAACCAACAGTTGTTCCCTCCAACATGAGAAATACTGCACTATTCTTTACAAGTTAGCTATGTACATTGTCTCAGCAACATCCAGTAATGCTGTGTTCTGTTACTTCAACAGCATGACTGGTTCTTCAGTAATGGAGAGTTTGATACAGAAGAGAAGGTACTTTAGACTACAGCAGCTGAGAATGGCATGATTACAGGGATGTTTTTGTACTCAGATATCCTCATTTGTGCTTTATTTTGTGTGTGTGTGTGTGTGTGTGTGTGTGTGTAGGCCCCAGAGGATAAGCGGGACATGCAGCCTGTGCCCAACATTGACCATCTGTTATCCAACATTGGCAGGCCGGGCATGCCAGGAGAGGCATCAGGTGAGGAAGAGTCATAATCCCGAGACACTGAGGTCATAATCTAATCTGTAATAACTGTCAGGTACCACATGCTGTATGACCACGTCAAGTGTTTATAGCTGTTCCAAACAGCCACACTCAAAGGCAGAGAGAAAAACCTGCCATCATACATTGATGATCAACAAAATGGTGACAATGGCACACACTTGGATAATATTTCTCTAAAAGAATTGATGGTGTTGCACTTGTATGCAAAAATTAATAGAAGTAGTTGTGTGAAGAATGAAAGCAAAACTTGAGAGAGAAGTTCAAACCCTGCTTATGTTCTCACCTCTGCTCATCTGGCCAAATGCTGCATGACATTGATGTTGTTGGATCCAGTATATTTGGAAGGCATCAGATGTGACCGCCACAATTCTGATGTCAGAAAGATGTGGGAGGTTTCAGACACTGATCCAAGAACCACTCAGCTTGATGCATTCTGACCCCTTTTGTCCCCCAAAGAAAATTATATAGCTACAAGAATGCACAAATCTTCCTTTCTGGGCCCTGATGGAAACTCTGTTACCTGCTTGCGTAGGTCCACGGTAGTTCAGAATAAAGTGACTAAGAAGGGTAATGTTGTAAGTTTGCATTCACCCCAAAGATAAACAGAAAAAGATCAAAGAGCTTTTATGAGGATGATGACTAATGCCAATCAAAACCATAATGCTTCCGTCCATATTACACGTATACTCTACCAGTGGGTGGTCTTACCAAGTGAGAATCAGTTCAGTCTTCCCTTGCTAGAAGCTTTCTGTACTTCTCCAGCTGTAATGTTTCTGGCTCTGATGATGTTTCCTACTTTTCTCAATCTCTCTTTTTTTCCGGACCTTTCTACACTCGTTCTCTCTAGCTGAGACAGTGGATCAGCCTCTTCGGTAGGACCAGGTCTTCCTCCTTGTGTGTTTGTGTTTGGTGCTTGGATTCATTTGCCCATTCATTTATTTTCTTTGCGTCAGTCTTGGTTTTTCCACCAATATACCATCATTCCTGTCTTGGTGATGTTAAATATGAGCTCTAGCCATTTTTGCTGTGTAAAATAAAAGCAGAGGGTTGATTTTAAAGGCAAATCCTCAGATAATGGCTAGAGTTCTTTCAAAAGGTTGCAGTACTTGCAGTGTGTGCTGTGATTAGCCATATATCACACCTTTGTACCATTCCTAACATTACTACCACCACTTGTCCAGTGATGACATGGTTCTAATCCACCTTATTCCTTTCTTATAGATTCCACCACCAGCGATTCACTTAAGTTAAAGGTAAGCATGAAGTCTCTTTCTTATTTACATACTTTAATTCTCTGAATAGGATCATGCATTCTGAAATATGAAGTATGGAGTAACCATTTTTGACTAAAATTTGAACCTTTCAGCTTTCTTCGGGTTCCAAGAAAGACCTGAATGCCAGGGACTTCCTGCCCATGTCCATCATCTCTGCTGTGACCCGCAAACGTAAAAAATGCCCCAGTACCCACCTGCAGGACAGTAGTGCTGACGAGGACTCCGAGCATGAGCCAGTCAAAGCCAGCAACTACAGGGGAGAAGAAAAAGATAAAGGGGAGGAGGAAGAGGACAGAGGAGAGGAGGAGGGAGTTAAAGGAGAACATATGATTCCTAAAAAAGAAAAAAGGGACGAAAAGGAAAATGGAGTGGAAGCTGGAGAAACCACAGAGGAAAAAGATTCATTAGCAAGAGAAGACAGAACTGAAAAGGATGCGGAGAATGGAACAGACAATGGCGCAAAAAAAATAGAAAGGGAGAGCAGGCAAAGAACAACCTTGCCAAGAAGTGCACAGCAAATACGTCCAAACAGTTTCCTCTCCTCACACATTCAGATCCATGCCACATACTCAAGACCCCAAACTGTGGCTAGTACTCCTTCCCATTTGAAGCCTCAGAATCTGGCTAGAGGACGCCCCACAGTTCCTTTCTGGATCTGCCCCACCAGGCTTCCAACCTCTAACCTCTACCAGGCTTCCAGTTTTCACGGGACCCAGCAGCCAGACTGGAACCAGTCAGCACCAGTCCGCTACAGGAAGATGAGAGGTGGGAGGACTAGGGCTCTATCCATGAATCTGGACCTTGAGCTGGGCAGGAGTGAGGACAGAGTTAGAGGATGGAGGGGAGAGAGGGTGGAGGTGATCAGAGTCAATGAGAGAACACCAGATCAGCATGGATGTGTTGGCGTTCCTCAGGGATCAGTTGTGGGTCCCAGGTCAAATCAAATAGATCCCCTCCCTCGTATTGCCCAGGAGGCTCCCCCAGTCTCCTCCTCTTCTTTTTTAGATCAGAGCTCCCCGGGATCTTCTACTGTGGTACTGAGGAGATCAGCTCTTGACCCACGGGACAAAGCAAGAGCATGGCGTCGTCACACGGTCGTAGTTTAACCTGACTGTTTCATCTACTAATGTAGTACGAAGTACTTGCCCTTTACTTACAAACATTGGATCACCTGTATCACTGCTTCTAAAGCCAAATGTCCGTCATGTTGCTTTAGGATCTTGAGTTGGAGAAGTGATCTCATGGTAAAGGAATTCTTTGACACTGTGCAGTTGTAGAGTTTCATTCCAAAATTAAATAACCACCATTTGAAAAATGTGAAACTCACTCTGAAAAGTTGAAGTTATTCATCTTTACTTCTTTACTTACAAAATAATTAGAATTGTAATCTATGTCCTTATATATCGTGCAAAGAACATTAGGGCTGTACACATGGAATTGGGATTCTGATATTTCCTTGAAAATGTTCACCAGAATCTGATGTTTCCCAGGAAAAATGCCTGGAGGATCCTATGACTTTTAGCCTGTGTGTTCATAAACTATACTTCCACAGACTATGGCACAATCACACCAGAAAGTGACACAGTGAAGTTCATTTGTGAGTCCTTGTGAAATAGGTAGTGTTAGAAGCTTGGTGAGATGGCGTGCACTCACAAGTGAAAAGCTAACTGCTAGCATGCTAATCAGACAGTGACACGCTAATGAGTCACAATAGCCCCTAGCTTGCTAATTAACAGCTATCTCGGTCGCTAATAGGACAGTTTCATAAGTTCACACATTTCACAGACCATCCCTATTTTGTGGACCATTTTACTATAAATGAGGATGGTGCAACACAGATAATAAACTCCAGTAATTTCCACTATTGTCAGCACCTACAAGACAATTTGCTATTGGTCTATGGTGCAAATTCAAGTACTGTAGTTTCAAAGATTTACTTTGCCCTAATGTGTAAATCCACTGACCACAACAGCTCCATTGAAATGAACTAATTATACTGCAAAATGTAGCTTTTTTTAAATGCTGGTGTGACTGGGGCAAGTTTCATTTAGTAACTTTACTAAGATAACAATTTATAATGAAGCTGTGCTAACAAAATATTTTTTTGCATTAAGAGTGCAAAATCTGTAAATTAAAATGATGCCATAATCCAACGTGCAGACTTAGAAAAAGAGAAGTCTGGTTAATTGCAGTGCAGTGTTCAAAAGGCAGAACATAGAACTCAATCAGCCCAATAATACAATTAAACGTCTGGTACAAGAACAATGGTGTACAAAGTGGCGAGAGGACAGGTGGTGCCAAAGTAAGACGTTTTCAAATTCGATACTTAGCTGATTTAACAGAATAATGTTTTGGAATGAAACCCTTCAATTGTAAATTTAGACTGATGAATAGTGATAATACATAAAAAAAGAAAGCCATATTAGACATTTGAAACTCAACTCTGGAGCAGCTGCTGGGCAAATATTACATACACACACTTTCCTGTCTGCCTGAGCACAGCACAGTATTCTAATTCAGAGGAAACGTCTCAGCCCTTTACAAGCTCTTCCAAAGCCTCCTGTGGATCTACAGGGAACTTCAATGATCTGTCGGAGCAACACAACTCTCTCTCTCTGGATGATGTCACTTGGGCATTGACTAAAAAATGCATGCGTGGGGTCAGTGACATATAAAAATATGCAAACCCTAAGTGTTCAACACAAGCCTATTGTGCTTCCCTATGTGTGTGTGTGTGTGTGTATGTGTGAGTATGTTTGAGGAGGAGGGCCAGAGCTTTGAGGATCAGCAAAGTGTTTAAGGCAGCTATGTGAAGTCATGCCAAATTTATTATGTTTTTTTGTTTTGTATTTGGGGTAACTGTACAATATCCGCAGTATGGAGCCAAGAGACAACCTGAGCACTCATCAGTGTTATGAAGAGAGTATCGTCATGGGAACAGAGTTGAAAGTGAGTGAAAAACCTCCTTAAATCCAAAAACCACAGTCTTACCTGAGTGATATTTTTTGCATTTTCCCTCTTTCAATATTTTCAGTATTTTTGCTCCCCTTGCCTCAACTTTAGTTTTGTTAAGCTGTCTGAAAAAAACAAACAAAATGGAGCTGACCCAAAATGTACTGCCAACCACTGTCGTCCAAGCAGACTCCATGTTTGTCTTAATCATATCTAGACTCAGTCTGTCCTTCTCTATCTGTGTGCCCTTGTGCATGTACTATATGTACGTGGGTGACTGTGCGTGGACCAATTTTGTAACAGTTGTACAAAGCCTTGTTAAGTTAACCTGTGTATATAAATATTATACATAATATATTAAATTATTTGTTTTGGACATGGGGTTGTGTTTGTTTCATGCTTCGGGTATTAAGTGAATTCAAATATGACCTTACTGTCCAGCGTTGCTGAATGTAGAGACAGACTGGGACCTCTAGTTTTACAGCACCTTAAAAATAATGCCATCTCAGATGCTGATATCACAAGACTTAACTGACTTCTCCTTGATCAGGTTTTGGTTAAATGCTGCAGCAGATCAAGTTTAAGATCTTGCTTCTCTGTAGGATCTTGTTGTCAGACACGTATAATAAACAAACCTTACGGATTACATCGCAGCACATTTTTCACTTTGACACAAAAACACAGGAGTAATTTAAAGGACCACTCCACTGGCTTTACATCTCGAGGTGAGTTTCTTCCTCTTTGTGTCTGGATGTTACAAACTGGGTGGCATGGAAATTACAGGGTTTTTTTAATCGCTAACAAGCGCTTACCCATTCAGATATTTTTTCTAAACTCTTAACACAGACTCACACCTACAAAACACAATTGGCCAAATGGATCATTTTCTTCTGAAAAACTCATTTTGTTAAATATACTAACCCTCCATTTCAAAATAAAACATCTTTCTCTGCACACACTAACTTTACCAAAACACTGGAAATCTGACTCAAAATGAAATTATTCTGTCAAAGAACAACACTTGTTTCACTTCACAAGGTAATGCAGTTAATCAAAGTACACCAGGTTTCAAAATACTGACTATTGTTGACATTACAAAAACGGCATAGACTATTATGAAACACACAAGAGCATTCTGAACAAAAAAACAACAGCAAAAAGCCCAGATAAAAAAAATCACTGTATCTAATCTCTGCAATCTTCAGGGTTAGGCCACATGTTTTCATCAACATCGCATCTGATATTATCCAAGGCGATGCACCTGGAATAAAACCGCTCGGTATGTCAGATCCAACCTCGGCAATCATCAACTGTGATGTCCCTGCCGCCAGCATCCATGGCTTCAAGGAGGGACATCTGGTCATGTGGCTGATGGTCATAAACCTTCCACCTCCATGCAGAAAAGAACTCGTCTATGGGGTTGAGGAAAGGTGAATAGGGTGGAAGGAAGAGACGTATCTGAAGTATGGTACCACATTAGTTAGCAATTGAAAAAAAACTATCAGCTGAGATATATTGTTTTTGATCATAGCAGAGGCTTTTATACTGAACCTAAGGTTTGGAATATTGTTTTTGCTATTTTGAGATGTTGTGTGTTAACATTCGTATATAATACAAAAACAATCCATAATTTTGTTGGGAGGTATAGCTTGTATGTTAAAATGTAAGCTGATTGCATATTGTGTGAAAACTACATGAAATGTGTGAATGGTATGGCCACAAAAGGCCGATGCTGTGCTAATTGTGTTTAGAGTTTTGAAAATGTGACAACTGGTTGGACAAACGCTTGTTAGTGAGTGAAAAAAACTGTAAGACATTTTTCAGGCAGGAAGTGTCTAATGATCCGATCCAGTAGGATCCAGTGTTTTTGAAGCTCAAGTGGGGACCAAGGACTAAAAGTCAGGATAGCTCAGCCTCTGCTGCTTGAGTTTTGACCATTGTATTTTTAATACAACTTTATGGAAGAGCAATAATTAATAGCAATTAAATAGTATCGGATTTCACTATGTATACTAACCATTAATCCAAGAACATCATGTTATGTGTTTTTTTTAAATCAGTGAGTTTATGTATAATTAGAGGGCTCAGAGCTCAGTCATGTGCCAGTAGAAATGGGAAAACATGCTGAACCACCACCACATTATTGGCTGTTGCTTAATTCTTCATATTGACAGTTGACACAACACAACCTTCTATTCAATATAGACTTTTTAATTTGAGCTCATGCTTCAGTATTATACACAAGTGTTCAGTTCAGTCCAGTCCAGTTCTTCATCATTTAGTGACAGTTGTCATTTCAGTGTACTATATCATCTCATTCCACCTGGAGTCACAACAGACTGACTCCAGGTGCAACAAAACAATCTGATTACATCTATATTGATACTGGACCCACAAAATTAGATAAATAACTCCTGTCACTGTGATCAGAAGTTATATTCTAGATGTTATTAATGTACACACAAGCAGTCGAAGAGCTGGAGCACCACGGATACTGTGAGACTTAAACATTAGTCTAAAGAGACGCTGACAAACAATGAGAGGAAAATCACATCTGAACCATTACAATGAAATGACAAGCGTAACCAATGAACAGCCGCTGCTCAACGCTGCAGACTGATGGTGGATTTCAAAGTGGCAGTGACATTATTACAACTACCTGTAGATGGACTTCTGATATTCTGTCTGCACTGTGCCGTTTCTGTATGTCACAAAATAGTTGAACTCAAAGGTAAATAGAATATGTTGAATTTACATCATGTCACACTAACTTAACAAGTTATAATCCAAGTTTTTTTATTCAGGCTCTTCATAATCAGTAAACACTTATCCATGATCAGTATCTGCTTTCTGCTGCCTGACAAAAGCCAGCTGTTTAATAAACTTGAATAATTTAAATAAAGATTTGTTTGTTGTAGTGAGTGAGGGGGTTTCTGGATCCTGACACAGTTCCCTCCAAGTGAGGCAGCGAATCCACAAACTTCTCTCTCCCTGCTTTCAGTGCATGTCATAAAGGATGAAGCCTTCCCGTCGATTCAGATTTGATTCAGTCCTTCCTGCTGTAGAAAATTAAACTTGCACCGGTGGTTCACTGGAGGAGAAAGGGTTAAATTGTCTTCATCGGCTCCCTTCATGAAGATATGCGACTTCTCTTCTGGCCTTTCCTCAGCAGGTAGACCAAACCCTGAGCGACAAACGGCCACAGCAGGAAGAGGACGACGGTCTGACCGGACACGTCAAACGGCCACCACCTCTCCTCCTGACAGAGACAAACATCTCATTATATATCATCCAATAGATTAGAAGACTGCTGTTTGAATTCAATAAAACTGAACCAAAACAATGAGCTAAAAGACTTAGCTGAACATTTAACATTCCATTTAGTTTGTTGTCAATATTAAAATATGAGGCTTATATTGAGCTTTGGACCACATCACATGACCTAAATGATCAGCCGATGGATATGGTGAAAACTGCTGATCCCAGTTTAGAATTCTCATGCAGATGATGATGTACATGACACTGTAGCTCTGCTATACTTACATGTTGTGAGGCTGCACACTGCAGACATGGTCTCCACTCTGAACTCTGGTTCTTTCACACAGAAAACAGCAGTGAGCTTTACAGTACTGTGCTCATAGAGCTATATATAAAGTCCAACACTTGTATGTTCTCACATGTGTGGCAGCGAGCCTCTCCACCACCTCCAGCCTCTCCATCACACTCCTCATGTCCTCTCTGAGCCTCCGTAAAGCCAGGATGATCTGCTGCTGTAGCTGAGCATCATGCAGCCTCTCAACCCCGACTTCTGACCCATCGCCTCCTCCTCGTCCGGCACCACCACCACCACCGCCACCGCCGGGGGCCTCCCGCCTTGGACTGCCCTGAGGAATACCACCTATAGACCAAGCGGAAAAGTCATTCAACTGTTCAAAATACACAAATGAAACTACATATAGTGACATTTAAAAAAAAAAATAATAATTTCTTTATGGCCTTTTCCCAATAAGTACACTGAGTAGTACGGTGCCTCTTAGAAAACAACTGTCTGTTCAGACTGCCTGCTGCTCACTGACACACACTTTATTAATAAGGAGCAGAGGGGAGCAATACAGTTAACAAGGCCATTAAAGTTATCTGGAGGCATGTTAGAGACATTTCATATTTATCTTAACAATGTCAGATATGATATTATTTGCATCAGTCTGATCAAGAATAGAATAGAAATATATTTTAATATCTGTGGATGTTCTGTCATAACTTTGGACAGGATTACACTAAAGCAAGTATGTCATGAACTTTTCGATTAAAGCAGCATTAGCGGCAACTACTGGACTGAGTGGCGGGGTACATAGTCAAGTTTAATTCCGTTTCATTTTTAGTCTGATTGTAGCAGCTTACGTTCTCTCCAGTTGTGGTAGGAACCTTCTCTCCCAGTGTCTCCATTCCTTCTGTTAGGACCATGACCCTTTCCGTCATCTGCTCCTTCTCCACCCTGACCCGCTCCGACCTGTCTGACCTCCAGACGGCCTTCCAGCTGCTGGCTCTGAACCGGAGAGGACTCCAGAGACACATGGCCGTTATGAAAACCATTGGACTTGACAACTGGAATCTGTGAACAGAAATCAGTTTGAAAGTCTGATTTACACTTTCCATTCATCACTTTTAACTTCATGTTAGTTAGTTATTCGCAGTGATGTTCATTTGCTTTGTGTATCTCCAACACCACACATGCTTCATCTACCCATTGGAGGATGTGAGAGAGTCGTACCTTGACGTTGCTGAGTTGTTCTACTGAGTCCACAGAGTCACAGAAGATCTCGCTCTCTGAGTCACTGGTCAACACCAAACCCTCAGACACTCCTGAGTCTGCAGGAGCACAACAAGAGTATAAGAAAAGAACATTTACAGAAAGCAGAACAGTCAATTCATATAAAAATACCCAGTTATTATTGGATGATACACATCTACTTCTCGTCATTATGTATTAACATGAATACCACAGGCTGGGTACAGAGAATTAAGACACAAAATGTAGCCTGACTCCAAAACCCCACTGGGCACATCTGTCACGTTGCGGATGCAACACTGTTTTGGTCCGTCCTGTGCGTGACTTTAAACCCCACCAGGATCAGAAGCATTTAGCCCACCAGACTTTGTTTACTTGCTCAGATTTG
Organism: Larimichthys crocea; assembly: GCF_000972845.2. Classification (NCBI taxonomy): domain Eukaryota; kingdom Metazoa; phylum Chordata; class Actinopteri; family Sciaenidae; genus Larimichthys; species Larimichthys crocea. The sequence goes on from NC_040026.1 coordinate 4,957,407, forward strand.
GTCATTTTCCTGGTTTATGTGATTCTAAACATGCTTCTACATGTGTAAATATGCTAAGTAGTTCATTTGTTTCGCTTTTGTTTGTTTTTACGACCGGCAGTTTGCACAGGGTGTTTTATTTTAAAGATCCACCAGATTCTCTATGCTGTTTCTGTGTCTGGCTTTCACCAACTCGTGGTGCTCTGTGTAAATTGACATGGGCTGCTCGTGGCGTCTGTCAAAAAAATGGAACAGCCATGTATTCCACGCAGAGCCAAGTTGAGGCCCGCTTCTAAACCGGACAGCGGCGGAGCTGGTGGGGTTTAAAAGATTAACTAAAACGGCTGTGTATTGCTGCGGCACGTCCGTGCCCAGTGGAAGTTGGGGGTGAGTGTGTTTAAGAATACTCATATCAGCCCTATCTAAGTGCTCGTACCATTCGGGATGGTGTTGGCAGTAAGCTCAGCCAGATTGAACTCCTGATCTGGATCTGCTCCATCTGGAAAAGAGTCTTCTTTAGGTGCACCTGGCTCCTTATCCTCATCCTTCATCTCTGCTGGCCTGTCAGCATGCTCACCACCTTTAAGTCCTACAGGAAATGGACAAACACTTATATATATCCACATTGTGACAGGTTAATTCATTTCCTAGAAAACTGAATGATGAGAGTTTACCAGCTCACATGAGGTGTTTAGTGTCTCACCATCATAGTTTGGATGTTCCACTCTTCTTAAAAGCATTGATTTTATTTTGCCCACTTTTGGGCAGAACAACAAGCTGCCCTGTTTATACATCCAGCAGACACAGAACAGCATTCACATTATTCATGTAGAGACTTGTTTGTGTCCACCTGATGAATGCAAGTCTAATATTCTTTGTTATAACCACACATGTATGAAATGTGTCTGTTTGGTGCTGGGCAGGTTGTGTTCACAGAGTTTATCAGAGCTGTTTGAGTGAAACCTGCTGCTGCTGGACACCAGATTGATGAGTTTAGTGACCAGACAACCAAAACAATGAGGCTAAAAGTCACTGTTAATATGCCAAAATATAAATGATCTCACTATAAGTCAGCTGGGATAGACTCCAGCCGCACCATGACCCTGAAGAGGATAAGCAGTTACAGATGCAGTTAGGATGGATGAATGAATGGATGAATTAGGAAAACTTTAAAGAGTAATGTGCTGATAAAATGTCTAACTGAATTTATACTTTTTGGTTAGTGACAATGAGCTTTCAATAGGAAATGTGTGTTTGTTCATCTCTGTACATAAGAAAGGAGAAAATCTGAGAAAAGTTTCTTCCTGACTCCTTGAAAAATGAATTATTGGGGGTACTGATCATCTTAATGGCTGAAGAGGACTGCTGAAGCTCTTTTATTGATTTTCCATCACTGTGACTCTGTGTTCTGTTCTTAAAAGAAAGAGAAGCCCTGTCGTTCCTCCTGCCTGATCAGATTTATCCAGATCGAGTGAAAAAACAGACAGAAGACAAAACATGATCACACTAATCTATAAAAACACATATGTTTTTATCTGTCTATGTCTTTTACACTTCACATGTTTGGTTTGGTTTAAATGAACCCCGGTGTGTTTGCCTGGTTAACGCGCTGCGTCTGGGCTAATGTGACAGATGTCAATCAAACCCTGGTGTGGACCAATCAACCACTTCCTTCAGGTGTGGTTTGTAAACGGACCAACCACAAGATAACCTGATGAGGAAATCTGTTCAGGAAATGATCTGTCAGTGATGTGTAATCCATGTGACTAAAGTATTAATGCAAATTATTTTGTTACCATGGTAACGTGTATGCACGTCAGCGTGGGCCTTTTCTCTGATTAAAACTGCTGTGCTCGTATCGTACTCTGTCTATAGACAGCGACCCCACAGCAAGCTTTGAACTGTCTCTGTGAGTCATTATTCATAACATGCCTAATAATAGCGTGTACAATGATTGACTGACCTTCTCTGAGTGTGAGCAGTGACTCTGGAGGCCGTGGCATGTCATCAATCACCAGGTAAAGAGGCTCAAAGTGATGGAAGAGCGAGGCCGTCTTCTCATTCATGGGCATGGTGTCGATGACCTGCAGTCAGCGGACAATTGATTAGTGGGCTGCTAAATCAAGCTCCTGAGCTCATTTAACTCCTTTACATTAACACTGTTACTGTGAATTTGATCAGAGAGCAAAGAAACAACAAGGAACCTGACCTGAACATCAGTTGATGCACACAATGTTGAAAATTTGAAATCATGTACCTCCTGTGCTACTTTCTTCATCTCGTCCACATATGCTGCCATGGCATTCTCACTGCTCATCTCTCCCAGGCGGCTCCAGGCATCCCTAACACACACACACAATACATACACACACATATATATATATAAAAGATCATCCTCCATTGGTCAACCTTTCATTAAAACACAGTAGCTTTGACTTTTCTGTGCTGCTGTCCCGTCACAAACTCTAACCCAAATGTAGTCCTTCAAGATTTGATCAGCGATGTCACTTTGTTATCATTCTTCAGTGTTAACTTTCTGTCTGAGTCAGTACAACCAGAGATCTGGTCTTTGGAGCCCATCGACCGGTAGAACCAGTTTTCAAACTGCACACTTGTTTCAACTCTTTACTACGTCATATATGATTTAACCTCAATTGTTACTGTATTATTTTAAATTCCTCAGTCATGATTTCACCCCACCTTTATCTGGTTTGTCTCGTTTTAATCATTTTTACAGTCTGGGTTTTAATTTTAGAGTGAAAACAAATAACTAGCATTGACAAAACAGCACACATGGTGATGCAGGTGGTGGACAGAAAATCTACCAAATTGTATAGTTCACTGATGGACATGAATATATTTTGAGAATAGAGCAGAAGTTAGTCTGCTGATGGCTCATTTAATCCTTCAGTCAGATATGTGTGATGAATGTGACAAACCAAAGTGACATCTTCAGCTGTGCAACAGTCCAAAACACAAAGAATATCATTTACAACTCACTCATCACATCTGACAAGTTGGACCAGAGAATAAAAATTAAAAAATAAAAACTTTATTGTACTTCATCAACTACATTTATCGAAGGTAAAGCTCTGCAGAATGTATCCAAATATAAATCCTGTATGTGAAAGATGCAGACAATCACCAGCCTCATTAGCTCATAAATGTTCTGGCACTGTCCGAGAATAGCAAAAGATCTTCCAATATTTCTCGGACATCATAGGAAGACTGATTGATCCTAACCCACTGACAGCTATCTTTAAAAAGCCCTGGCCCCGTGTTATCCAACTCTCAATATAACATGATATCATTTATCTCTCTTCTAGCACGCAGACTGACACTATTAAACTGGAAGCAGGCTTAAGCCCTGACTCACTCTGCCCTTTTGAAAGATGTCAGCAACATCTACAGCTAGAAAAAAATACATTTTCATTGAGAGGGTGTGAACACAAATTCCATCAGATCAGGCAGCCCTGGCACAAACTAGCCTGTTGTTAATATAAATAATAACATGAATAATATGGTTAATATGAAGACAGCACAGAGTTACTCGATATTAGGGCTGGGCGATATGGACCAAAAGTCACAGATATTTTTTAGCTGAATGGCGATACTCGATATACATAAATATTTTTTCCATGGCCAGATAATTTCATACGTCTATTATTAATGATCGTGCTATATCGCGTTTGTAAATATGTCGATATAGATTAATATATCGATATATCACCCAGCCCTATACGATATCCTCTACCACAGGAGTGTCAAATTCAAATACACAGTGGGCTTCAACATTTATTGAAAATAAAAAAAATAAAGTGCATAAGTGTGTGGGAACCAAGCAAAGGAGAGCCTTATAAACTAGAGTCATCCAGTGTGTATAGCGCCTTACATTGAGCACAGTGATAAACAAGGAAAGGATTGAAGGCAGCATTTTCTCCATAATCAAGTGCAGACAAGAAGGTGGCTCTGAGGGAAAAGCATGATTTGTTTCCGTAAAAGAAACAGAGCTTCGCCCTTAATTTCAAGATTACATTTTTAACATGTAATTTTAATGAAAGCTCCTCATCAATAATGAATCCCAGGTACTTATAGCTGGTGACCAGTGACCAGAGTTTCACCCCGGACAGTTCTGCCTGAGGGGATATTCTCCAAGGGAACAGATGAATTTAAAAATCATTAGTTTGGACTGATGAGCATTTAAAACCAGTTTCAGTTTCTCCAGACGAATCTGTACTACATTAAAAGGCAGACTGCAAAAATTCAAATGCCTAAGCAATTGAATGTGAGCAGCAGTAAATTACAGTGTCATACGCATAGAGATGGTATGAGGCATTTGATATGTATGCACGCAGATCATTAATATGAACTGCGAATGGAATAGGTCCTAGGACTGAGTCTTGGGGTACACCTTTTGTGAACTCAAGAAAGGTGGAGCTAACTCCAGCCATCTGAACACACTGTGTCCTACTTGCCAAATAATCAGCAAACCAAGAGGCAGCCTGTTTGGAGATGCCAGAATTTGTAACAGGAGATTGTGGTCCACAGTATCAAATGCCTTAGATAGGTCAATGAACAAAGCCACACAGAACTTTTGAGTCCAATCCCTTAAAACACATCATTAAGAACTTTCAGGGCAGTGGTAACAGTGCTGTGCTGCTTCCTAAAGCCAGACTAATATATAATTTAGAGCTAGGCCTGTAATTATTAACGACTGAGGTTTCGTCTCCTTTTAGCAGTGGGAGGACAAAAGCGAATTTCCAAACTTTAGGAAGTTTATTTGTGCTGAGGCTTAGATTAAAAACACTAGTTAGAGACTCAGGAATTAAGTCAGCAGCCAGTTTCAGAAAAAAAAAAAAATGGAGCCAAGCTATCTGGACCAGCTGATTTTTTTCGAGTAAGTTTTTTAGCACACTACGAACCTCAGAAATAGACACAGGTTGGAAATGAAAAGAACAATCAACAGGGAGACGGCTTACAACAGGTTCATCAGATAAAGCTGTGCTTTTAAAATTATTGTTAGAAGAATCAAACAAGTGTCTTGCTGTGATAAAATGTTCATTAAAATAATTTAACATGGCACATTTATCGGTCAGGTTTACAGAGTCTTTAACCAAAAAGTTTGGCAGTTAGGTAGAGGGCATAGCACCAGAAGCAGATCTCACAACATTCCAAAATTTCCTGGCATAATTTAGATTTTTGGTGGTTTCAGATAAATAAAATTCAGATTTAGCCTTCTTAATTAAGGAGGTACATTTGTTACGGAGCTGACAAAAAATAATCCGATCAGCCTCAATTTATATAGATCGATATCTGGATTGAACTTAAAGAAATCTGTAAACAACATTTAATACTGTACACCAAATTGCAGAACAGCTGGCCTCAATGTAGTTCTTTAATGCTTATCTTTACTAAAATCCTTTTTTAAATTTTTTTATTCATTGATATCTGCATGTCAAAATATTGTTTGTATGTTAAATTCTGAAAACCCCAATAAAAAGGTGTCATTTATTTTCTGTGATAATGTCAGCTTTGCAGAAATGGAAGATACAAACAAAAGGCAGCATGAATGTTCAGTGTGTGACTGCACACGCCAGTGACAGTCCTCCAAGTTCAAACTCTGAACTCGCCCCAGCGTTAGCCAGTCAAAATTTCCTTAAGCATGACTGATCCTCTCTCCACTAACTGTGCAACACAATCTCTGTCGCCTTCAGTCTAAGCCTGCATGTAGCCATGCCACAGCTCGTAATATAAAACCCATGTAGCTGATCTTCATCAAGAACCAAGCGGCCTCTCGCTTGCAGGTGACACAGTGTGGAGATTAACAGGATTATCTGCTGCTCCAAACCAAAGTTTCAATGCTTTCAGGCCAAAAGAAATCATTTTAAAAATTGTTAGAGAAAAAAAAAAAAAACCACATTCAGTAAAAAAAGAAAACAACTGATTAGCTGGTGTATCTGCACCTGAAAACTAACCAGGCTTTGATTACAATGATACACAAGCACATGCACACACACATACCATTTGTAGCGACCCACGGGGTCCCAGAAGCTGGGTCGGGCCACTGTACAGGGCCCACACACCGCCTGTTTGTACAGACTGTAGAAACGCAGCATCACCTCATAGGACGGCTGGTAGCAACCTGCAAGAAAACACGTTCATCAGGTTTGTCTGTCTGGAGACAGGAAACCAAAAAGGGACTGCAGATCACTCCAGAATGTGGGAGACATATTTCGGCTGCCATGGGTCAACACACAGAGGAGAATACGTTTCAGTGTTTGGTTTAGATGACACATTGTCAATTCAGAGGTAACTGTTTTGATAAAATGTGCTGCTCACTTGTCTGAAGGCAGAATTACACCAAACTCCAGTAAAAGTGGCAGTTTATGCTGTGCAGTACATATTGGATGGGCTGTTTTAAGTATAAGCAGCCACACTGAGGTGACATTCTACTTAAAGTCACAAAATATCCACACACACTTGGTCAAAGCTTTAAGTTTGCTCTGACACTCTCTGCTCAGCATTAATCACAGCTGCCCTCACAGGTCAGCTGACCCGAGGCTTCTGAGTTACACAGTTCAATCCTACAAAAATAAAGACATTTTCCACAGTTTGAACAGCAACAAATAGTTTGTGTGATAATGTGACAGTTCTTAAAAAAAAAAAAGGCTACGTACCACTTTTGGGGAGGTTATGAATAACATCCACAGCAGCCTGAAACCTTTTCTGGTGATCGACCACAAGGTCTGCCATGGCTGGGACCGGCATGACACTTTGACTTGTTAAATGTGGCTGGTGGGACGAGAGAACAGAAAGTGACCTTTAAAGTCAACACGCTCAGGTCTGCATCAGCTGATCCCACGCGTTTCTCTGGAATACTGCTCTACTTCCGACAGGCTGGATGAGATGGAAAGGTTCTTAGATTTTTCCCTGGTTGTTACTTTTCAGTGACACTGACTGAACTCATTGGTTGTCTTGATGATGTGTGACTCCTCCTCACACACATTTAAATCACTTTAAACACTTTTGATTATTTTATTTCAAAGTATTATTTTTATTTGTAAAGATTCATGTCCACTTTACCATTTGACTGTTCACACACCTTCTTAAACAAGCAAATTCAAGGACTTTTCAAAAACTTTTCAGGCCCATTTCCCTCCAATTCAAGGACCCAACACTGCATATTTTGAGACAGGAACCAAGATGAATAAATGTTATGCAGTTATGAACATTTCAGAATGAGAACTAGCAGCTTTACATGAGTTTAAAAAAAACGTTTTGAATGTGTGACTCTTCAGACTATGTGCTCTCCAAACATTGACCTGACTTGACTTTCTTCCCTTCAAATTCACAAACTTTCAAGGATTTCAAGGACGTGTAGGAGCCACAAATGAGAGTGGACATGAAATCAATAGGACTGGTTTCGTGTGATGAGCTCACCACACGGAGCTCCGGTGACGCTCGCTGGGCTGCAGGTTGGTCCGCAGTCTGTATGGCGCAATGACTCCTCTGACAGAGCTTTACTGCAGTTTAATGCATCATGGAGAACTGCCAGAGGCTTTACTCAAACTACACTCACACTCATGGCGCTCTGCTGCGTGTTCACGCTGAGAAACACCGTGTTACCGAGCGGGACTCCGGTTAAATAAGACATAAACACATGAAAGTTAGCCAGGCTAGCTGGACTGAACTCAGCCCGGTGTAGCTTAGCAGCAGTTAGCTGAGCTCGTGAACTTGTCTTACCTCAGTGGCCGCGCGCCATCAGCAGCAGCACGAGAAACCGACGGACACCTCACTGCGCGAGTCAGGAAGTGAGCTTTCACTTACTCACAGATAAACATTAAGATAAAGTCTGTCTGTGAGCTGCGCGCGGACCTACCTGCGCTGCAACTCACCTGTAGTCTCACTGCGGACACTGCGAGATGTAGTTTATAGCCACGACTTCCGTGTCCAGTCACATGACACGTCTTTGACCGCGCCCACCTGGACATTTAAAGTGATAGCTCAAAGAAAATAAATGAATTGATAAATAAAATGAAATGAAATGGAATAGAATGAAATTAAATAGAATAGAATAAAATTAAATAAAATATAATTAAACTAAATTAAATAGAGAAGAAAAAAAGAAAAGAAAAATAAATACTGAATAAATAAATAAATTAATATATTAAATAAGATATATGTTAGGGTTAGATTAGATATACTACTAAAAATAAAATGAAGCAAATCATTGATGAAGTGATGAAGTGAGAAGTAAACCTGCCTCGCAGACCTGACCTGCCTCGCAGGTTCATTCTTGAACTCAGTTCTTTTTTGTTGTCATTATGTAATCTGTGTGTCTGCCTGTGGGTGGCAGCACATACGTCAGTTTCAGATCAACTGGAGCCATTAATTCATTAAACACCCTGCAATCCATTTGTGCATAAATGATGCGGCAGCATTGCCCCAAATTAGAGCGGGCACTGTCAGAGGAAAACCCGTGTTCATCTCTCAGACTGTCTGGATCAAAGTGGAGCTCTGTGGACCGAGCAGAGGACAGCTATATTTCATTGGACATAGGAGCGTCTCTCTGATGTCTTTAATCCGTTTACATGGCGTCAGGTTATCAGACACACACGACACACAAACCGGAAATGATGAGAGTTTGCCTTCAAAACAATAGCATTATTTCGTTTTTCGCCATACAGTTGTCATATACAATATGTTACTGAGATCTAAAATATATATTATTATTATCGAACCAATCAGAGGCCTACAGTGCTGGGGGAAATGGACAAAAATCAAATGGTGCAATATTGTTACATGCTGAACGGGGAAGTTTCCAATTACTTTGATCACAACCACACAAAACTATGTGAGATGTGTTTGAAAGCACTGAGAAAAGCTAGTAATATAAGTGTTAAGAATATGTTGAAAAACACGTCATCAAATATTATCATTATCATTATATGCCCAACATGACATCTTTTATTTTGAAACCCCCCCGGAAGCCTTTGTGTGCTGTGATTTTTTGACGCTCTGTGTTTGTAAATCCAATCTCATCAGTGACATCAGCAGGTTGAAGGTTTGGCCACACTCAGTTTTCCTCCTCCAGGATAAAACTATGAGGAGCACAGTGACCGTGGAGACGTTCACACTGCCCTCCTGCAGGAGCTGATCCTCTGACTGAAGCTGATCCTCCTCCTGCCTCAGAGAGAACACAGGGAAGGCAAACGGGAAGGGAGCGACACAGAGCAGGATAATAAGCGCAGCTTTCTTGCGTCATGTTGGGCAATAAAAAGAAAAACGGAGCCGGGACGTCCCAGTCAAAAGCCATCGACCCCCTGAGGAACCTCGGTGAGTATGTGTGTTTAGAGCTGATCAAAGCGTCTCCCTCTGAGATAGGAACACACATACAGGACTAAATGACTGTACGAGTACCGTTATCTTCCCACCCCTCTGGTCGGTGTAATGAGGAATCATTGAAATTCATAAAAACAAGATTCTGCAGTGAACACTAATACTGTATCCTTAACCAGTTATTTATGTGTCATATACTGTAAAATGACCTCAAAAAGAGAAGACAAAATAAAAAAGACAAAATAAAGAACATAATAACCCTCTGTTGAAGTTGAAATATTTAACTTTAACACAGAATAGATTCAGCTTCTTAGCTTTTTTAATCTATGTTCAAATTGTAGAAAATATTTCATATCTTAGAGTGAATCACATTTTATGACCGAAACCAGAGCTGATCTCAGGTGCAAATGTTCTATCAATCATAATGTATACTGCAAATTACCAGCACATCATACTAGCATTGTTGAAGGGATGTAAAATGATATAAAGTTAAAGGCTGGAATAGTTATCTTTATTTTTATTGATTAATCAGAGTTGATGGTGTGGTGTGAAATACAGGCTTCTCTTAGTGATACATGAGTTCTCCTGGAAACATGATTTGTAGTATTTTAGGGTGCTCCTCTTGTTTTGTAACCTCTTGTTGTTGTTTTGTGCTACCCCCATTTCCAGAGTGTTTTAGCTGGCTGTATTGTATCATACTGCAATGTTTGGTATTGATGCCACTATATAGCTCACACACTATCTAAAATGTCTAAAATTATGTCAAATACTGTTGCTTTATGTGACCAACAGTCAAAGCTATTACATATATACAGACACACAGTATACAGCAATTCCCACAGTGGTGAACAGTTGCCTTTTTTATAAATGATTTAAGCAAGCAATGAAATTATGAGAACTGACATTTCTTTGGGTCAGCACTAATCAAGATAATGTATTTGATTTGGAGAAATTGCACAGCTGATTGATTTAATGAAATCAGATCAAATCAAATTTGTATATCCCAAAGTCATAAAGTCCATTTTCCTCAGAGGGCTTTACAATCTGTACAGGGAGTGACACCCTCTGTCCTTAGACCCTCGGTTCCAGTGAGGAAAAACTTGCCCACAAATAGAGAGAGAGAGAGAGAGAGAGAGAGAGAGAGAGAGAGAGAGGACTATAAGCTCTTTTAAAAAGGAAAGTCTTAAGTCTACTCTTAAAAGTCTTGTCATGTTGATATGTAGTTGTTGGAACATTTCACAGCATGTTGTTGCTGTCAGGGACATTCTACATTCTACATCTATCATTCTAGTTATGATCAATAATGGTGCAGCTCAGACTAAGATGTCTGTCTTCATTTCTGAGCTTGTAGATGAAAACTGTGCAGACTTGTGAGAGCCTGTGGTACATTACAGAGAATAATTTTATTCCATTCAGAAGGTCTGTGTGTTATTTGTGGTAATAAAAGTGTCTGGCGTGTTTTCTTAGAATTCATCATAGTGCAGCTTCTGCTCTGCTCTGCTTCAGACTGATTTTAAACTTTGGTGCCCCACATGGGAAGAAACAAACATTTACCAGCTGTTTAAACAAATTTCCTCCTCAAACAGAGGTTTTGAGGTGCTGTCACTGCTGTCTCAGTATAATCAGGTCAGTATGACAAAAGAAATATGAATTCAGCATTTCATTTAACGTGTTAATGCTCAGAAAACTACACAACAAACAAGCATAGCCAAACATGCGCACCCACACACATTACCAACATATTTAATCTTAATGTAATCTCTTATATCTTGTAGACTCTTAGCGAGAGGTAAAAAGGTCAATAAATGGAAATGCTGATTGTTGTAATATTAATTTGAATTTGAATAAATACATTGTAGGCCCATGGTAAATACAAACTGATTAACTTTGTTTTCACATATAAATTAAACCAGAGATCCACCCAGAGAACCAGTGAGTTCCCAATGGAATCTGTCCACAGTGTGTGCTGTGGATTATCCACATTAACTAGGACACTGTGTCTGGGATTTTGATGTTGTACTAAAAATGTGTGAATTTCAAATGTTTCAAGCAGCACAGATTAAATTCTATTCATAGCTTTGTTTGGGTCTGTTAACAGATATCTCTAGTTAGTTTCCATGTTTGTTAAACTGACCCTTTAACCTCTTCAGAACTGTGACCTCAAATCAGTTAATGTTTTAACTAACACTCAGCAGGATAAAGATCTTTACCAGTGATGGAGCTCCTGGTTTAAAAACAGCAGAGAAATGAACTGTTGTGTTCAGAAAGCCAAGCTGTACATTTGACCAAGTGTTCACAGCTGTGAATCTTTGATAGTGAGATGTCATATGACACATTACTTAACCTCTAAATGCTCCATAGTTTGACCTGTGTGTGTGCAAAGACAATACCAACAGGACCACAGAGCCTGTAAATGTCAGAGAAAAGTCCATTAGTACTTACACACAGTTTTTACTGCGATCTCTCTGTTTACAACATCCAGCTGAGTCAAACTCAGTTTAGAGATTAAGAGTTGCATCAAAAATGAATTACCGTAAATTAATCATTGACTTATTGTTCATCATTAACCAACGCAGAGTTGAGTGACATGTGACATGTGACAAATAATGATCATAGGAAACACAAAATAACATCATCTTGTTTAGTTTGTGATGATTGATTGATCAATATATCAATTATTGGTCATTAGTCACAGCTGCCCTCCAGTCTGCTCTCCAGTCACTACAGTGTGTGCTGTTCTGAAAATGTTATTATTGTACCTTCATCTAACATCTAGATTTGACATGTTAACATTGAATGTTCTTTATTACTATTTAAGGAAGAGTGTAATTTGGGGAAAGACTCTTTTTAAATTATCCTTTAGACAGTAGAGTCCCAAGATCTCTTCTTCCAGACAGCCCTCTTTAAGACGCCCTGATTTTCGGGGTGGTGTTCAGCTCAGTTGGTAGAGCAGCCGCCCCATGTGCGAAGGCTCAGTCCTTGCCCAAGCCCAGGGTTCAAATCCGACCTTTGGCTCTTTCCTGCATGTCATTCCCCATCTGAATTCCTGTCACTCTTCAGCTGTTTCTATCAAATAAAGCTTGGAAAGGCCAAAACAAATAATATTTTTTTTAAAAAGAGAGCGAAAGTGAATATGCACAAATCAAACCATTACTTTATGAACTAAAACAAAAACGCTAAGGGACAAATAATATTTTCAAATCTACCTTTTAATTTGTGTATCATTTTCATCATCATCTCATTATTCATTTAACTGACTAAGAAAAAACATCAAAATAATTCATGTGAATGTTTTCTTTGCTCGAGCCAATGGCCTTTACTCAGGAAGTTATTGAGTGTCAGCCAGTTAATTAAGGGACCGACAGAACACTAATTATCCCTCAGACCTGTGTTTGACTATGAAGGCCTTTACTGTTGTGTGCGTATGTGGTTGTGTGTGTGTGTGTGTGTGTGTGTGTGTGTGTGTGTGTGTGGTTCCCCGTTGTGTTAATTTACATGGGCTCCCTGTGTGTCTTACGGGACTTCAAAGCCTACTTCATTAGCTGTGATCATCATCATTGTGCACAATTAAAGCTGTTCTTCCCTAATGAAGATTTGACTTTCCACATGAAACAACACTGTTGACTGAATGCAGCCTGACCTCCCTGTAACGAAAGTCAGAGAAAAGAGGATTTCCCCACAGTCATGAGACTATGTTACATCATCATACTATATTGTGAGGCTTTACGTAAATGAATACTTTTCAAATGTGGCTGTGACATGAACTTGGTGAGATCACATGTTTTTTTCTGTTTGGTGTATCAGCAGGGACCAGATTTGGGTCCTAGAAAAGTAAACTTCCATTAAACTCAGGCTGAAATGACATGAGCAGGAAACATAATCAAAGATTGTACCAATCTGTCAAAACATGCCATGTGGAAAAATATAGTTTGATGGGAAAGTTTTAGAGATGGGATGCTATTAAGTTATTGTGCTCACAGTAAGTACTGTAATTTGTACTGAATTTGGGCTGTGTCAGCTGTTCTCAAATCCATTATCAACGTTTTTAGGTTTAAACCAGTGATTTACTAAATCTGGTTGCACCATTAAAACTTAAACAATGTCTTAGTCAAATAAGTCTCAAAGAAACTTGCCCAATCAAAAGCAAGTAGGAGGAAGCAAACAGGAAGTCAATATAGAAGTGCCTGTAACTTCTAAAATAACAGTTTTAGGAGCTCAAACAATATAAATGTAAACGAAACGGTTTGTTCTGGTCATGCATTGTTGAATACTTCATAACAAAACAGTTGTAATTGAGATGCTTATGGAATAATAATTCTGTATGACATTTGGAACAACAATAAAAAAATATATATATATATATATAAAAGAAATATGTGTTATTCACAGTATTCAGTAGTATATATGCTAACATAGCTGAGTCTATCTAGTAAAAACATACAAAACATGAAATTTAATTTGAAATCTTTCCATCCTTTTTTAACAGCATTCTATCATGTCTGGTCACAAGTTTTGGTTCCATATGACCTTGTCTACTCTTTAAACAACTCATAATATATTTTAGCTCATGAAAATGAACATTAATTTTGTCAGTTAGTCAGCTACACCTGACAGTGTTCACATTGTGTGCAAATGTAAACACTGTATGCTATATACACATATTTACACTGTGTGTAAATATTTACTACTCTCTATTTGTGCAACCTGTTTATATAAATACAGTTGTTCTCTGCTACTTTATTTCAGTATTTCCACTCCAGTACATATACATATTAGTTCATAGAATATGACGCCCTGCAGGGTTTTAAACTTTCACCACCTACAACTTGTTTACTTTCATATAAATACAACTTTCAGTTGCATTTTGCCATTAGTTTTCCACCATTGGTAAAATGGTCTGTTCCAGTTGGATACACATCATACGCATCATAATATCACTGGTTTTTGTGTGCATTAGGGCAGCACAATGTTTTTTATCTTATCTCAACTCCCTTGATAAAGTAAATATCACCATATTGAAGGTGTTGTTGCTGTAACTGTTTGTTTCTATGTAGCAGCTGTATCATGAGTCAGACCACGTGGTTTCATCTCACCAACTGAGGAGCACTGTTCTGTTCTGTGGTGGTGTGTGTACCTGGTTTCTGGTTTGGCTTTCCTTCTCGTGACACACACTCAGTTCACTGAAAACCTCCCACTGTTGCAACGTTGCTCTCCTCATGTACAGTCGCTCAGAGCTGGAACAAGGAAGTGTGTGTGTGTGTGTGTGTACGTGCTTGTGTGGTTTTCCTGGTATCAAGACGCCTTTGTACGTGTAGTCACTTCCCAAACCACAGTGTTTCAACTGCTGAGTCCTGCTTACTCAGCTAAGGAGAGTCTGTGGAGGAGAGGTTAAAGGCAACATCACACCATCTTTATGAATTTTTTTTTGTGGTTCAAGAGAATGCAACGTGAAACATCCTAATCCCCATAAATACACATGTACACATTCACATGTTACTGTGTATGGTCATGTGATTATAAAACCACAGGGCCTCTGCTCAGAGGAAACATGAGATAAGTTACATTCCACACCACTCTACTGGTTACTATAATTACTAGTAGTCATTGATTAGATTGCTGGGCTTCAAGTGGGGCTGAATTCCAACAGTTTACATTTGTCTCTGCTGCCACTGGACAGGAGTAAAATACGTTTTAGCGTTTATAATAACTTCATATAATGGAAATGTTTAAAAAAAAATCATCACTCTACCATCTCTCCACATTTGCATGTCTATGCCGTTGTACTGCATGTGTGTGTGTCCCGGTTAAAATGCATGTAAAATAAATAAAAAAATAGAGTGAAAAAAGAATTTCCCCATTGAGGGATTAATAAAAGTATATCTTCTTCTTCTTCTTCTAAAAGGACCTACAGTGTCTGTAGACATACAAGGCTCATTCAATCAATGATTCTCACTAATGAAAACATAGTTATCAATATTATATTCCATTCATGCCATATTCTACACAGAGAAGCCCCATAAATCTGACAGCCTGGACATTTAAAGCTGTATTTGTTTTATTTTTTGGCCAACTGGAGGCATTGGAACAAGCTGTAAACACAACAATGACATTGTTGCCTAGCTTAGCATGGAAACATGAAGCAGGTGAATACAGTTTGCATGGCTCTGTCATAAGTTAAGAACAGACAACCAACACAGCCTAAAGCCACTGTTTGCTTGAAACTGTTCCAGCACCTAACTCACTGTAGAACTATTTTTTTGTGTGTACAGATTAAACAAACAAGGTACCTGTTAATGAATGTTGTGTTTATTTTCTTAACAACTTGTTTCACAAGCCACAAGTGTCCAAAAATAAAATACATTGAGCTTTAACATTTTTTAAAATGGTAAAGTCTTTTCTTCATGTTAAACTAATCTAATCGTCTCTTGGCTCCAGCTCCTTTTTTAATGGACAAGCAGCTTTAAGGTTGTGTTTAAGAGGATGAATCTCCATCTCTTCTTAGAACTGCTGTTGAATGTACATGAAATATATTTATATCAGGTTCATGACACCATTCATCACAAGATCATTTGCATCACACACTACATTCACTCCCAATGAGTTCCCATCTGCTGATCCAAGTCAAGACAGCCACCGCATTAATAATCTTAGCTCTGACTGTGCGGAGGTCAGAGATGGGTCATTATCTGGATGTGGCTTAACAGATGTTGTGCAGTCAGTCTGAAAGTACACAAAGGAAGCTGCAGGAGGATTTATTCAAACAGACAAAGAGTATGTAGGTCATAGATCTGTAATGACAGCCATGTCAACATGTGGAAATTAAACTGTAACAAATTGTGTTAGAGCTTTCCACATCTGGATTAATTAACAGTTCTTTTCATTATTTTATTATTGATGAAACTGTATGTTTTGTATGTATCATTTATATTGTCTATGAAGTGTGTTTGTTGTGTTGTGTGTTTTTGATTTCATCCACTCATACTTGAAATCTTTTTTTTTTTTTGCATGTCCACTTTGCATGATCACTGTCCACAATCCTCATGTAAATATTTGTCACTAAGCACCAATCATCTGTGAGAGTGCACACTTCCTTTCCTTTGCTAAAGGAAAAAGTTGTTTGTACATGTAAAATATGCTTGCCTGCATAGTAAAAACAGAGTTTCATTTGGAGGTTTTAAAGGCTGATGTAAATGCATCCATTTCTGTATCATATCATATTCAGAAGAATTCTACGATCTGCATAATGACTATACTGGACAAAGAAAAAGCAACAGCTCATTTATCTTTTTGAATCTATATTGCAACAGTCAAGAATATGTGTGCATTATAATTATGAAGTTCTAAAATTCCTAACGTGATCTACAAGTCTTTACTTGTAACAGAAAATATAACATTCCACTGTGGACATGAATGGTTTAACAGATACTGTACATGTAGAAATGACACAGTTTCATGTGTTGTTTACCAGTGAATGTTGAAAATCTGTTCTGGTTGAAACACACTGAAGGCACATTCACCTGAAAGGCACATCTCCTCATTTGTGTTCTTTGTAAAAGCTGTCACAGGATGTCACAAAAGCACTTAGCTAATTGGAATGTCCTCTGGAATCAAAAGTCCAGATTCACCTCATCACCATATTTTTTCTCTATCTGTGTCTCCTCATCTTCTCTCTGCCTCTGCCTGTACCTTGTCATTTCTAGACATACCCAGCTGCTGGTTCAGGACTAAAATATCAGAATTACAGAGCTCCCATACGAGCCGCTGTGGTCAAACAGATGTATATACAGAACTTCTAATTCTGACTATGCTCTACTCTTTTTTTCCCTTCCTTTTCTTTCCGCACCCCCAGTGTTCAATAAGTTCAGATCACTCACTATCATCCTGTACAAGATGAAGTACAGTTTTCATAACATCATTATCTGTGTATTTGCTCTCCAGGAGTTCAGGATGATGAAGATGTGAAGCGGATGCTGCAGGGTTCCAGTATGGTAAAGGTAAAGATGTTACTATGATGTTACTGATTATGAGCTGTTAGTAGGTGTTAGTTAGTTAGTTAGTTAGTTAGTTAGTAGTATTACCAGGTAGATGTGATGAAATCAATGAAATTTAACAGATTCATTTATCACATGTGAAGGTCCGTTCACCTCGCTGGCAGAAGCGACGAACTATGAAGCTGATGGAAGACGGTGTCACTGTGTGGTGTCAATCCCACAAAACCTCCAGCCGGGCCAAGGAGCAACAATCCTGTAAGTGTGTGTGTGTGTTATTGTAGAGAGTAAGTTTTTACTCTTTACTTTAATTCACTTTAATTTCATTACTTCCAAGTTACTCAGCATCTCCTGTTGCACTGTCACATACAGTAATATGAACTGCATGATGATGATAATAATGGGTTACAGAAAATGGATGGATGGATGGACAGTAATTGTAACTGAATTAGGAACAATAATGTGATTACAGTAATATGCGTGCTGGATTTATAAACTAGTCTATTTTAAGTGTACTCTACTGACCTGAGATCTGTAGATATAGAACAGGACCTTACCTAACCAAAATAGATTTGAATAAGATTTGGATGCAGCATGTCCCAGGTCGGTTCTTAGTTACTTGGAACTGAGTGGATCCATGTGGACCTCTCCCACATGGATTAAAGACTGTAAAATTAGTCGTGTAAACCCTTTAAATTCAGTCTTTAAGGAGCTCCACCCAGAGGTTAAGAACCATCTCTGTGTGATAATTGGTTACATGCAGGCCTTTCCTTTGACGTAGTAACTGTGCCAGAAGAGCTCAGTGCCCTGACTGGGCGTGTAAGGTGAAACATGGATATACAGTATCTATTTTTGCCAACTTTAAATGCTACTTAGTGCTCTGCACAGACATAGACTCACTCACACAGCTACTCTCCCTGTCCTCCGCTATCTGAGGCTCACACACGGTGTCGTGATTATAGAGCTCATCTATTTTGAGCCTGAGACGGCAGCCCATCCTGCTGTAGTTCAAACAGTGAGATTATAGGACATTATATGGTGGTAGGAGTCTGCCCTGGAGTCTGTGGTTTGGTGCTATGTAGTTACCAATACGGCTCACCCATGAGGTTAACCTCCATACACAGTACAAGGCCTTTAATTGCCACAAGACTATATGTGCTTATGATGTGGCACAGTGTGTGTTTGGTGTGCAGGTGTGTGTGTATGTGTGTGTAATATGCATCTTTCTTTCATGACACCCTTGATCATTACAGAACTTCTAACCTTCTCACCCAAACACAAGCTAATGTTTGATGTGCTTGTTCCTGTCTTGTTTGTTTAGCTGAATACTTTGTGTTCTATACTCCTCTGTGATCCATGCCTACCTCTGAAAACCCCTGAGTAGATTTAACTGGACTTGACATGGATATGAGAAAGTAGAAGCTGTCAGCCACACCCAGTAATTTATTCTACTAGTTTTAGATCAAATGTGTTTGACTCAATGTGACTGGGTGGTCTAGGGCAGTTGTTCCAATCTTTTGTCTTCTTGCCTTTTATAAAGTAAGATCCCCTTAATTCCAGGTTAGTTAGTCCCCTAACCCTTCTGACTCTTTGGTACCCCTTTAGAAAACAGCAACTGTGAGAACCAGGCATTTCAGTATGTGGCACTTTCACAATGTCTTTATCACTTTCCACTAGATTTGCTCTACATAGAAAGTGTCATACTGATACTTTTGTGTTTGACTCTGTTCTGTATCACAGCTTTTACTTTCAGTCTCCTCTTCAGGAGTCGAAAGCCTGTCACTTTCCCTGATGAACCCGTTGGTTGCACTGAAGTATGCTTTGGGTTGCTGTCTTGCCTATGATTTGATTTTTTGATTTTTGATTTTGATGCATGTCTTTGTGCATAGGTGTGGTTTCTCCACCCTTACCTGTCTCTTTGGGTAAGGTCCATAAATGTTTCAGGCTCATCTCTGTACCTTTCAATTCTCACTGCTGATGAGAGGTTTGGATCTTGTGGTGTACCCTCTGTAATTCTGTTCCCGAAGTCTTCAGCAAATGGTAAACTGTAAAGCATTCAGCCCTGCCTTTTGGAGGTTGGTGGTGATGTCACTGATTTAAAATGTTTTAGGAGTAAAAAGCTGTGTGCAGATTTTACAGAAATCACATTACACTCTGTGAACATCTTACTCGCGTACAACATTTGATATATTTTCAGCAGAATTCCCCTCTCTGCCGTCTGTTGTCAGGTACACACAGTACATAGAACCTGGCTGTCAGTCAGTGACCTCACACAACATCTTAAACAAACCGTGTGCAGTTTTTCTTGAAATCAGCAGCAAATAGAAGGTGGCAAACACTGGCTGATGTTTGGTCTGTAGTGATGTTTAAATTGGTTCATTCAAACACGTTCGACAGTGTGATTGTTAAAGTACACATGGAAATTAGGTTGAAAATAACACACACACACACACACACACACACACACAGCTTGCTTGATTTGTTCAAGTGTGTGTTTCCTAGAAACAGACAGCTCACCCCTCCCCTGTGTCTAAATTTAGTAGGAATTACAGTGCCACGTTGTCATCAGTGTTATTAGTTGTCAAACCAGTGTTGGCACTGCTGTCTTTCCACGCTATCCTGCAAAATATATAACGACGAGTATAAACTGTAACCAAACATGTTCATGCCCAAGCCTCATACCCTGTAACCATGATTTTCTGTTGACAGACAAAATCCAAACTGAAATCCAATTTTAACACAAAATACAGCATATTGTAGCAAAAGTGGTAACAGCAGTGGTCGTGTGACAAATATTACCAGTACACAGAAGTCTCTGCGATTAATAGTCACAATTATTTAAACCAACATAAATAAATATGTGTCTGTATGTGTATGTGTATTTAATAATTAAATCTTTCAGTGACTTAAAATGACCCCACCTTAAATACACACTTCAGAGGCCTGAGTGAATTGTTGTTGTGAGCTGAATGTAGACTTGCATGCCTACATTTAAAAAATAATGCTTACATTTTGCTTGCATTACTGACTCGCAGTTTATTGTAAACTTGAACCTAAAATCTCTTGGGTTAAACTGATGTCAATATAACTTCTTCTACTGAGGTGAATATAATCAAAAGTTATTGTGTTTTTACATTTTTATGTTGACACTACTAGGAGAGTGGCTTCCTAGTAGTTGACATAGCTTGACTCATGTTTACTAAATTATTTATACTAGAAAATAACTTAAAAACACAGTAGTGTTAGAGTACACATTTACAGCTGTTTAAAATAACAAAATGAGTCATGAATGAACTGATTACAGTGTGTAAAATGATAATGCAAAGAATGAGAGATGGACTGTGCAGTGCTGTGAGGAGATTACAAAATGTTAGCTTGAGTGTGAAAGTGGAAGTCCTACGAAGAACGATCAAAAGCGTCAGCCTTGATTGTGTAATGCAATCCAAGTGTTTCAAGCGTGGAGGCTGTGGTTGAGAGAGTTGTGAAAGAGACTAAAGGTTCCCACTCCTCTCATTATTTCGTCTGCAGTGATGTCAGGTCGGGTAAAGCTTGAAAAGATCTTACATACCATATGATATGTTCTCTGACCAAGTTGACCAAGAAAATGTTCAGGGTGGGGCAGTCCCACACTGATTCTTATACACTTCTATGGAGTATTTGTTCATTATTATGATTTACTTATCTAACTGTAGCAGGTGGCTACAATGAAATGTGCTCATCACTATCAAACCTCACTAACAAGCTCTGCTGCACCGTGTTAACCAAGGTCAAGTTTATACATCAAAAAACTACTTCTTCGAACAACCTGCATAAATGAGAGAAAGATTTCTAAGTGCAAGGTACTGAGTGAAACCAAACAAGATTATAAGGCACACAGTGTTATACTTAAAAAACTTTTTGAATATTACTGAGATCAAACATGGCTATATATGGTTATAAAAGAACACACAGTCATGTAATATAAATTTTCCATTACACTGACTAGGCCAGATCCCGGCTAATCCAAAAGTGGGCAAAGACATAAAAGCATGTATGGAAGCTGAGGCAGGCTGAATGAAACCTGGTTGCTGAAACCAGCCATGCCTTTAATTATGCATAACATTAAGCCTTAATAGAATTTAAATGGTTAGAATTAGAATTTAAGTGTTATAAGTGTTAAGTGTTATATAAAGGACAGTTGTCATGAATGGGGAAACTAAATATAGAGACCAAAACTGCTTCTGAACCAGGCTGTAAACATATTTATTTCTACTGTGAAGTGGAGTATTGTGGGCATGGTGGCTTATGGAGTATAGAGACTTGGAAAATCAATGACAAATGTTTTAAGCACTCTTCAAAGCAAATATTCTAGGGAATTCAATATTTCTACATTGGTTTCTTTGATTAATTGATATTTGCATACATGTTTGTTGTTGTGGTTTCCTTTTTAATTGTGTATTTTCTGTCTAAGCTCTTTCCATTGTGGTAACAGGTTAATGATCAATACTCAGCACCAGTTTCTCAATTAAACCCCATAAGAACCTCTGAAAACCCACTTGCAGTGAATATCACTTGATAACAGGATGGATAATCAATTTTGCAATACTTTCACTTTAATTACTTGTTCTTTCTCCTTCTTTTCTTTCACTGTTCCCCTGGCACATCCTCAGTCTCTATCATGGAAGTGGAGTGTGTTCGCGAGGGCTGCCAGTCAGAGATGTTACGGCAAATGGTTGGTTCAATACCTGAGGGCCGGTGTTTGACAGTGGTCTTCAAAGGGCCCCGCAAGAGCTTGGATCTTCTCTGCCAGAGCCAGGAGGAGGCCCAGCACTGGGCCCGCGGCATCCGAACATTGCAGGAGAGAGTGGAAAACATGACCCAGAAGGAGAAACTTGACCAATATCCTATTTTTGTTCAATTGTAGAACTGTCTTTTACATTAAACAAGGACATTATAGTTCCAAGATAATAAGGGTTAGGACCCTTAAGTACCAAACAATAGTGCCAACAGTAAAACAGGTATTTGATAAAAACATAGAATGTTGGTACTCGTAATTCCTCTCTGCTTTTTTGATAATTAGATATTAGTTAGTGTGCTTAAAACTCAATATCAGTATAACTATAGCACCACCAACTACTGCACATGTTCTGCTCCTGTTTCTTCCTTGACTATGTTTGTGTGTCACCTGGATTCATGCTTACCTGAGTCGAGCTGACCAGAATCATGACGATAAGATGAGCTATGACGAAATCCAGACACTGCTACAGATGATCAACATTGACTTGAGTGACCAGTATGCCCGCAGCCTCTTTCAGGTAGCGGAACAAACACACACACAGTAAAAAAATAAAACATTAGCCCCATATCCGAGATTTCAGTCATTAATAAAAAGTGATTTCTGAATTAATTTGACTAGACTAATGACAGACCCCCATTCATTCTGTGATACATGGGTGTCACAATTGAGACCAGCTTGAAAATAGATGTTCATACCTAAACAAAGAATCATCTGTGTGTCACTCTGCTTCACTAACAGAAATGTGACCAGTCAGCCGACGGACGTCTGGACCACGGGGAGATCGAGGTTTTCTGCAGGGAGTTGTTACGAAGACCAGAGCTGGATGCTGTTTTTATCCGTTACTCTGCAAATGGCTGTGTACTTTCCACTGTGGACCTGAGGGATTTCCTCCAAGATCAGGGGGAGGACGCTTCACTCATCCATGCCCAAAGCCTCATACTCACCTATGAACTTAATGAGTGGGGTACGGTGCTAAGTAACAATACATTGCAAAATATCAACATTTATTTGGTGTGTGTTCAGCAAGACGACTCTGAGAAATTGGACACTACTTCCCAATTGAAGATAGACAAAGTTAGTGATTAGATGTTAGACACAGAAATGTGTCCAAGAGTCTCAGGAGTTAATAAAGATCAAAGAAGCTAAAAGAAGAGTGAATATTGGATCTACATGAGTCAGGTTGCCAGAAAAATGATCTGTTGCATGTGTAAATCACAAATTAATACCTCAAACGTAGTTGTAAAAAGATTTTCAGATGAGATTGGTGGTCATAGATGGGGACAACCTGACAGTGAGCAGCAATGAAAGGTGACCAAGGGATTGGTCATGTACTCACACCATGATCAAACCAATGAAATTAACCTTTAAGGTTAAGGGGCCAGTATACTCAGAACTGCTTGTCACATGGTATTATCATATCTGCTTTGTATTGTATGCCCAACAAACTCATATGATATATGTACGTATATTCATTCCCCTGCTTTATTCACTTGTGTTTGTGCCTTTTGCCCAGTACAGCCCAGAAGAACCAGTTCATGACCCCCAATGGTTTCACCATGTACATGCTTTCTAAGGAGAACTGTGTGTTTAACCCGGAACATGCTAGGGTTTACCAAGACATGACAGGCCCACTGGCACACTACTTTATCTCCTCTTCCCATAACACCTACCTCACCAAGGACCAGCTGACTGGGGACAGCAGTACAGAGCCATATATTCGGTAAGAATTAATAGGACTGCAGACATACTTGTACATATGTGGAAAGAAGTCAATCTTTAAGTTTGGCAAACAAACTGACATCTCAGAAGGGAGTGGTCCTCACCGAGTCTGTTAATGGACACCTGCTTACACTGACTTTGAAAATTGCAAGAACACTGAAAGAATACTCTGAAGAATTCCCAAACACGATTGACATGCCCTTCCGTAGAAGAAACTAGGTTGTCATTTTATCATTCATTGTAATTGTACAATGTGTCTCTGTTGATTTGTCACGTGACATCCATCCGTCTGTCCGTCCTGGGAGAGGGATCCCTCCTCTGTGGCTCTTCCTGAGGTTTCTTCCACCTTTTTTCCCTGTTAAAGGTTTTTTGTGGGCAAGTTTTTCCTCACTTGAACCGAGGGTCTAAGGACAGAGGGTGTCACTCCCTGTACAGATTGTAAAGCCCTCTGAGGCAAATGTATTTTGTGACTTTGGGCTATAGAAATAAAATTTGATTTGATTTGATTTGGGCGATATTGTGGACGCTGTGTTATGCCGGAATGATGGAAAAAAGACTCTGGTTGAACCACAGGAAGAGCAATCATCCAAACACCCCTGGCAAGTGATACCAGCGGGTTAATGGAGGTTTGTCCGTTCAATCTACTATGCTACGAGTCTCCTTCCAAGGGTTTTGTAGGAGTTGTTGCTGGAATAAGGGGTACAGGGCCATGCTAAGAGGCACCCTAGATGAAAGTTGTGCCAGTATTCTAAGTCGTGCATATTCTAAATGGGTGTTGTGGGTTGTGCCATGGATGGGCATTGTCACTGATTGTGTTTGTGATTTTAATGGGCAGATTTTGGGTGTAGCAGGGAGGTTGAGTGTCCTGTATAGTGGCCTCAGAATTGCATTTTTGTTCTTTGCAGATGATGTGGTACTGTAGGATTTATTGACCCATGACCTCCTGTGTGCACAATTTGTGGGATCAACACCTCACCTGAGTTGGGAGTGAGTTGTTACCTCAGTGGAAGATGGACAGGTAGAGGAGCTCACTTTGATGCCGGTATTTGTTAAGAAGCACCCAAAAGTTTCCTTTGAAGGGTGGCTGATCTTAAACATCTGGAGAAAGCTTTGAGTAGAACTGCTCCTTTGTTTTGTAAGAAGTCAGCTGAGGTGCTTTTGGCCTCATTTAAAGATGCTTCCCTTAAGAGCAGTTTTCAAACTGTAAGGTGTGGACAGGAACACAGCTAGTCTCTGTATGTTGTTGCAATCTGCTACTCATCAACAGAAAGAGATGCAGGGTACAGATAAGTTACAAGCTCTTAAATTAGACCTTTACTCACTCAGTCGTCTCTGTTTTAGAGATTGCTAATGATGATTTTTCTCTTAGGGCCCTGAATCATGGCTGCCGCTGTGTGGAGCTGGACTGTTGGGATGGAGATAAAGGAGAGCCAGTCATCTACCACGGACACACCCTCACCTCCAAAGTGCCGTTTGTCGAAGTCATTGAGACTATCAATGAATATGCTTTTAAAGTGAGTTTTTCTTCATCTTCTCTTTGAAAAACAATCCTTTTCTCTCTGACTTTGCACTGTCATCCCTCTCTCCTAGGCATCTCCTTACCCCCTGATCCTGTCCCTGGAGAACCATTGCTCCGTGGAGCAGCAGACAATAATGGCTCGACACCTTCGATCGATCCTGGGAGACAAGCTGCTTACAAAGCCCCTCAGTGATCTGGATCCACACAAACTACCGTCTCCAGAGGTAAGGAGACACGGTCCCATAATCAGATGAAAGTTCAATCCCCATAAGGACTACTATATCTACTGAGACTAATGGCTATTTTATTGGGGACAAATTATGCCTGCATGCACTAAAACCACTTTCAATTTTCACACACAATGGCAGTTTTTCCAGTTGCCTGAAAGATTAAAAAGCTGACCTGATTACATGATTTATCCAGATAGATATTTGGAGTGTGCTTGCTATTTTTCAATGGAATGTGGATGTGGTTAAAAATAGCCAATAACTGGCTCTTCACTCTGACACACTTTTAACATTCAGAGTCTCTCCAACTGGACTGCAGGACTTTCATTTCTCTGTTATGTGTGTGAGGCATTTAAACAGTTATTTTGTCTTGATGACAGCTGTTACTTTGTGTAAATCCAAGAGCAAACTGTTTATGTTAGATGGGAAATCTGGGGCCATCTGCTCTCGCGTGTCCCACTTAAACTACACTTGCACATCATGTGTGTGAGGGTTGCCCAATGCACCCATGATCTATGCCCCAGTAATCACACTCCCTTGAGGCACCTTCAGCGTTGCCTTTTTGTCACTGTCTCGTGTGCCTGTAATTACATTCAGATAGTTTTTTTAAATGATTTATATAATTTGCTTCGAATATTTTACTCTCACATTGTCCTCCTCATTATTATATTATTAGCACATAAAAGTAGCAAAAGTAGTAGACAGTGGGAGGCGTATGTGGGTTAGGCTCACTACAACCGAAAGACAGTTTTTTAGCATTAGAGTTAGGTTATAGCAACTTGTGTGTTAGGGGGGCTTAAGTGCAATGCTTGATTGGAGTTACTACTACTTAAACTTAATACAAGGAGTTATTAACTGGTTATGAAACAGTCTCAAATTAATACTGATGCATGTATATGACCTACATAAATAAACAATTAAACATTATCCATTAAAGGACCAAAATTTGTAAGTATTTTGCTTTTCTCCACAGGGGGGTGCCAGAATCAACACATAATGAAAGGTCCTCATAGCTGCTTTAAGTTAACCTGGCTGTGCCAGCTGGTTTGTTACCATAGACTGTATGAAACATGGACATAGTCCTTGTGTCATTCATCCTCATGTTTCTGAAGAGCTGTTGTGAAGCTCAGAATGTGGTGGTTCTGGTTGTCGCCATCTTAGCAGTCCTGCCTGCCAGCTCCTGGCTAATCCAAAAATGGACAAATAGGTGGAACTTGTGTGGCCTGAATGAGGCCTGATTTCTCAATAATCTGTAACAGCACCCACCCGTCAATCGACACACATTGTCATACTGACACTGTGTGTCCCTAGTGATGTTAGCATGATAAAATTGATTGACTATCAGTATCATTTTCAAACCAGTTGTTGACGTATAGTGTCTGCTATGTGTTTGCTGTGTGTGTAGGACCTTAAAAATAAAATCCTGGTAAAGGGGAAGAAGGATCATGTGGTGGTGGAGGAGTGCTCCTCCAGCTCTTCAGACCTCAGCTCCTCAGACGAGGAGGCCAGCCGTGCTGGAGGTAAACCCAGGAGACAGAAAGAGGACAAGAAGGTGGGTACAACACCATCAGATTTATCATAGCAGCAGTGGTTCTCACCACTGTGCTTTTGGTTTGGTGGCTTGGCGAACTCAGTTCACATTTCTGCCTGTAGAACCACCAAATGCTATAAATAGTAATTAGAATAAACTGTAGAGACCAGTTGCTTACCATTTGGCCTTCTAAAAAATGTGTTTGGTTTCTGTGTGTGTCATCTCAGCCAGGTGTGTCGAAGCTGAGTCCAGAGCTGTCAGAGCTGGTGGTGTACACCCGAAGTGTTCCCTTTAAAAGTTTTGAACAAGCAGCCAAAAGCCCTGCAACTGACATGTCCTCTTTCTCTGAAAGTGAAGCGCTTAGGCACATCAAGGACTCAGGTATGATGTGTGCATGTGAATAAACATACTTTCTGAAAGTTTTGAAATTTGGGTTTTTTTTGGGGGGGTACTATTAGACCATTTGGACTTTTCTTGTCCTTCCTCTCCAGGGATACATTTTGTGCGTCACAACAGCCACCAGCTCAGCAGGATCTACCCCTCAGGCCAGCGCCTCCAGTCCTCCAACTATAACCCTCAGGAGATGTGGAACGGAGGCTGTCAGATTGGTGAGAGCATATTTTATATTTTATTATAAGAGAAGAAAAGCTAATCAATTGTTGTTAGTCAGACACAAGTTCTTTCTCTCTTTGGTTTAATTGTGTGCCACACATCCACCCCCACCACCACTAAGAGCTAGTAACATTGTGTTATACAGAAATATGTGCCACTAACACCAGTCGTGTTGTGTTTTCTCCAGTTGCTTTAAACTTCCAGACACCTGGTGAGCAGATGGACTTGAATCATGGCAGGTTCCTGCAGAATGGTCAATGTGGGTACGTCCTGAAGCCTCCTTTCATGTGCCAGCCTGGCACCACCTTCAACCCAGAGAACGTTGGTGGAGGTCCTGGTCAAAATCCTGTCCTGCTCACTGTTCGGGTAAGAAGCAAGTAGCAAAACTGGTGCAAATGTCAAGTTGCGCTGGAAAGGTTTCCTCAGTATAGATGAGTGTCAGAACTGTTAGACAAAACTCTTGCTCTATTCAATAATGACCAATAATGTTTTTATTCCAGGTAATTTCAGCTCAGCAGCTGCCTAAACCAGAATGGGACAAACCCACCTCCATCGTGGACCCTCAGGTGTGGGTAGAGATACATGGAGTTCCCATAGACAACAATAAGAAGAAAACCAATCATGTCGACAACAACGGTAAATATGACAAACAACCCATTTCAAATTAAATGGCTTCAGTAGCAGAATTTATGGATTTCTACACAGCTTATATTGGAATATTGGAGCTAATGAACACTGTGAGATGTATCCCAGGGGATACCTCTGCAGTCCCCAGTGGGTATGTGGAATGATTGCGGAGTAGATTTGACTAATATGAACACAAAATGAACATGTTTGCAAGATGGCAGAGGGTGTTGATGACGGGGGCTGTGGGGTTTTACTGCATGAAAACGATTCAAAGGTTTAATGACCTGAATGTGAAATTACACAGATTGATGTGAATAAGTGCGTTACTACATGCTCTTTCTGTGGTTCAGGCTTTAACCCGCGGTGGGACTGTACATTTAACTTTACCATCCATGCCCCTGGCCTGGCTCTGGTCCGCTTCATGGTGGAAGACCACGACTATACCTCAAGCAATGACTTCCTAGGACAATTCACCCTGCCTTTCACAAGTCTCCGTACAGGTGCGTGTGGGGACAGCAGAGTTTGGTTATTAAGGGGGGATGTACCAAACATTTGCTCCACTGACCTTCTTTCCTTTATCTCTGCAGGTTACCGTCATGTCCGACTGCTTAAGGTGGATGGGTCCAGTCTTTCGCCCTCCTCACTCTTCATCCATGTTAAGATCACCCCATGTCAGAACAGTCCATCAAAATCATCTGCTAAATCACCGGCCATGTCACCGGCTAAGTCTTCAGCTAAGAAACCCTAGTCTCATCTTTACCCCTCTAACATGAACATGAAGCCACCATGGGAAGCACCCAGGACACATCTGCCTGGATCCAGGCAATATAAGACCTGGAATCCAATTCATAAAACTTAATGGTTATAATCTTTGCAAAAGGGTTGCAGCTATATCCTCAATCAGTCTGAAAAAGAGGATAGTGCTGCTACAAAAATGCAAACAGTAAAACTGACCAGTATTTCAAATTCATGAAGAAAGTAAACACTTACATTAACCATGGCGGTGAGTTTTGTATGTAAACAAAAAAAGACATACAATCAGCGAGGTAAATATCATCAGCATAGAACCAAAAGTCAATGTTTGCTGTGGTTAGTAGGTTTACCTGCACTCCCAGCCACATTCCCCTCAAAGAACATTCCACCAGTCACTGTGACTGGCGGATACTTGAAGCCAGAACTGTCTCTTTAAAACCTTGTTGAATAGAGGGTTAATTCTCAGAGCAGGAATCAACAACTTAATGACAACCCATCAAACCATCCTGCAGAAATCTACATATATTAATCTACGAGGCCATGACCAAAGTTTGGTGCTAAATTTAGTCTCATTTTGAATTTTGGAGACTCATAGCTAAACTGTCAAACTCATTATGTCTCACATGTTCTCTGAATGGACTTTTTTAATTACAAGTCATTTATTTTATAGAAAGCCCTGCTGCTTTGTGATTCAAACATTACTTGGGTAAAGTAGAAGTCAGCATCCCTGTCCCCCTTTCTAAATGGTACGTAAAGGAGATGTCATCATCTATCAACATTCCTCTGTTGTAATATCGACTTCTACAGAACCATTGGTTGCTGTAATCATTCCCTGGTGTCTGAGCTGGCCATAAAGTGATTTCTTCTTAATAATATAATAGGAAGGTGATAATAATGTGACCTTCTATGATGGTAGACAAAAGTTCTTAACTTCAGCTAAAGCTAATATGTAGCTTTAGGAGCAGTGGTTTACATCAAACTAAGTTTAAAACCACGTCCAAAGACTTTTGTAACTTTTCTGAACCCAACAATCCACCATGCCCACTTCACACAGTAATTAGCCAAGTGTGTGGAAGTAAGTAAGAAGTAAGAAAAATATGACCTTCTGTTTCTAAGCTTTCTTTTTTCATCTTTTTTTCATTCTTTTAACAGCTATGTTTGAATACTTGTTGTATCAACAAGTGTTTCTATGAGGGGAGGCTCATCACTCATTTTCGTGTGTACATTCAGAACAGTTACAAATACGTTTTCCTGAACTGTGGTCAGACGACACTTTGTACAAACTTTGTTTGTTTTTATGCATACCCCTGTTAAGACATACAGTTGTTAGGGTTGTTAGGGATTAGGGTTGTTGTTTTTTTAGGTGCCAATGAGACCATGATACAAAATTAATAAAAGCCACTTTGAGTAATGTAACATGAGTGTGAAACCTGATTGGGTGCTCAACAATGCACAAATGGTTGTAATTCTGTTATCATGGTGACATTTCCTCCTCTGTCTTGAAGATTGTGATGTAAACAGAAAAATTACACTCCTCACATTATAAAGTTAACTAGTAAGACTTGCACTTTTCTGATGCAGACCTAATGTTGATCTGAACATGACCTGAGACAAATCGAGTGAGCATCTTTGCAGTCATAATTAAGTTTGTTGCCTGTACTCTGCCCTTTAAACAAATCCACATATGACTACCCTCTGTTTATCCTTCTGCCCCGGCACAAACGTCCAGGGAACAGAGAGAGAGCTTTCTTACTGTGGGGTAACATTAATTAGAATCTGTTCACTGCCAGTATGAACAGAAGGAATAATTGCAGCAACCAGTAATTATTAACATACATATGGCAAGCAAGTATTGCATTAAGATATGTTATCAAATGTTCACTTTTAAGCTTTTTCTAAAGCTTTCTGCAGCCTCATACTCAGTATGTTTACATGCACCTGAATAACTGGGTTACCCAGAGAGCCAAGTTACACAGGTAATCAGAGAACACGTTTTACTGTAAATCTGTGTGTACATGCAGCAGGTCAGAGTTCTACCATAACCCTAACATTATTTCAAAGCCATGGCCTACTTTTACTTTTATAGAATAGTCCATTGTTCAGCTCTAATTGATTTCAGTGGACTTGGAATCCGAATACAAGGACGCATCACTATGTGTAATGACCTGGTTACCTGTCCTTTGAAGCAGCCTCTCTGCTGTTACTTTGCTGTCTGTAAAAAGCTGGTTACATGACAGGTACACATGATGGAGAAATCATTGTTCTCCAGAAGACGTTTTTCTGTCCTACAATTACAATAAGCAGGTTTTTCTCCATGCATGAAAACCCCCAAATTATCCTTAAACTGTATCCGGGATGATCAGATCCTCAATGTAAATTTGATACTGGTTTGAAATGGGGCAACTTCTCCTATACTATGTAGCAATATTAAAAATATATGGATTTTTCCAGTATGTTACTATAGATCTCCAGAAGGGGAAAAGTTTTTTCTGCCTGCCTGACATGCTGTACAGATGAAGAGTATCATCCCTGTACTTTGGCAATGTAGCCTGTAGTAGTAACCTATTTTGAAGGGAAAAGCTTGATTCAGTGACTCTATTTTAATTTTATGTAATTGTTTATTTATATAATTCTCATTTCTTTTGACTGAGACCAAACTATATCATTACGTAGACACTAGAGTTTGTATATTAGAACTCGCTCAGTTATACAATAGTAAAATGATGATGTGCACTAGATGAATCTTTTGCCTTATTGTTAGTTTATTAGATGACATATACATGATATGCTTCATAGATACAATGTTTTCTTTATCTTTGTTTACTTGGATGTCTTGAACCGTGCAAGCAGGCTGATAAATCTGTGATATGAAGGCTTTATTATAGTCAGTGTTTGAACATTTCTGTGTTAGACATCACACTGTTGGTCATCATGTTAAAGAGAAGCTTTTATACAGTGTTGTTTTTATTGAGAAGAGTCAGTTTTGGAACGTTCATATTTATGTTGATTTACAAATGAAAAGAAGAACTATGAATATTTCATATGAAGATAATCTCACAGGGACGTTTGTGACTTGGGGCTGGGCTCTGCCGAGATGAAGGGGTCGCCTTTGAGATCAGTATTAGTCACTGAGCATCTTTGAAATCATCAAACAACTTCGGAGTATTAGGACTCTTGGATCATTATCTGCGTTTTCAGTTTGACAAAACATATGATCTTGTAGAGTTCTTGTAGATCTGGTGTAATAAAGGTTGTAGTTTTGGAGCCAGTGCCAATAACTTAACAGTCTCAAACAGATCCCAGCCCTGTTTCTGAATGAAGAAGCCGTGTTAGTTTAGTTTTTTTGTTTGTTTGTTTTTTACTGTAGTAATGATAACAGAAACTGTAACTGTACAATTCAAAGCATTAACATTTTTGTTGTTTATTTTTTGTATCTGAAGTATTATATTAGCTTTGTGCTGCACCAGCTGTATAGTAATTGACCTGATGTTATTTATTGAAACAGGTACACACAATGGTAGAATAGAAATGCAATAAAACATTCTGAAAACGCTTGAAGGATGTCATCATTTTAGAAACTGTTTGAGTGACTGTCAACTGACACATCCAGTTCAAATTCAGCATTTATCTTAAGCACAGCATATTGTGCTTTATACAAATAACTAAACACGTGTTATCTTTATTCTGGGGTTTTTCTTTCTTTATTCAGGATGTGATGCAGGGTGGGACCACCAGGGGGAGCCACACTCTGTAGGCTGCTACATGTTAAAGATGTGTTGATTCAAATACTTGCCATGTTCTATGATCATACCGCCATTAATAGACAGTCAATATGTATAAGACTATAAAACATGGCTTCTAAAGTGCTCATACAAACAAACACATCAATGTCCATAAGCTGAGACACAAGAAGAAAGAGAAGTCTTTGACTGAAAACCTTGATCAAAATGTGTCCAGTATGTAGAGGTTTAGAGCACTGTTGACATACTACTATATTCTAGCCTCCAGTGGTCACATTTAGGCTTGATTGAAATGGGTCTGCATTTAGAATGATGAGCATAAATTATTATAATTAAAGTTAACAGAAATAAACTGAGGTGTAGAAATCAGCAATGTCAGCAACATCAGCAACACAAGCATGACCTGTGTGCTGTGCAATCACAGTGATTTAGTAAGTGTGCACATGGGTCAGCTTTTAGAGCCTGTTGGCCCAGGTGAAGTACAGCAACTACATGGACCCTGTTATTGGCCAGAACAGCCTCCAAGATGGAGGGAGACAGACAGAGAGAGAGATGGGTGTCACATAATACAAACAACCCTTATTTTGCATCCTTTCCATACAATTCATCATTTCTTTTCATTTGATTTGTAATTTCACATTTACACTCACATTATTTATGTATCCATACTACTATATATGTACTTATTTATGTACACTGTATGAAGCATATTGGACACATTGGGGATGAATTCAGCTCCATCTTATCCTGTTAAAAGTTATTGTGAAGTTAAAGTGTCAGGCTCAGAAATAAATAAGAGGCAGAATCAGGTCAGTGTGACAGACTCAAACTAATTTCAAAAAGGGAAGGAAAAGATTTCTTCTGCTCTTCACTGTGGTGCTCCAGCAGACACCTACCTTCATGCAGCTCTGTGTTTATAAAGCCAGCCGCAGTGACATCAATACGGTAAGGTTTGGACAGGATAAAACCCTAAAACTGCAGCCAGAGAAAAACCACAGGATCCAGCAAAGGCCATACCATACATTGTGTATGACCACAGATAAAACATGTGTCACTGTGGACTGACCAAAAATAAACGTAAACATAAACATGTTTACAGAAAGTAAGATGAACTAACATGCTAATGTTAACATGCTAATGTTAATTGCTAGCACGTCAGCGTTAACATGCTAATGTTAACATGCTAATGCTATTCATTAATTGCTAATTGCTAGTGCGTCAGCGCATCAGTGCTAACATGCTAATGTTAACATGCTAATGTCAATATGCTAATTGTAATTAATAATCTAACATGCTAATGTTAACATGCTAAAGTTAATTGCTAGCGTGTCAGCGCATCAGCGCTAACATGCTAATGTTAACATGGTAATATCAACATGTTAATGCTACATACTATTGGTAATTGCTAGCACGTCAGCGTAACATGCTAATGTTAACATGCTAATGTTAACATGTTAATGCTATGCTAATGTTAATTGCTAGCACATCAGCGCTAACTGTGAATGTTAACATGCAAATGTTAACATGCTAATGTTAACATGCTAATGTTAACAGCTAAAGCTAACATGCTAAAGTTAATTGCTAGCGCATCAGCACTAACATGCTAATGGTAACATGCTAATGTTAACATGTAGTATGTTAATTGCTAGCACTCAACGTTACATGCTAGCTAACATGCTAATGTTAACATGCAAATGCTAACATGTAATGTTAACATGCTAAAGCTAACATGCTAAAGTTAATTGCTAGCGCATCAGCACTAACATGCTAATGTTAACATGATAAAGCTAACATGCTAAAGTTTAATTGCTAGCGCATCAGCACTAACATGTTAATGCTTAACATGCTAATGTTAACATGTTAATTGCTAGCACGTCAGCGCTAGCTGCTCCTGTGTCTAAATAAACATGTAAAATGACTGAGGTGTGCTTTTTGAATACAGACCCTCGGCACAACCCACCCATCACTTAAAATTTCTGCGGGATTTTTTTAGTACTGAATTTGCTGAGCAGTGTCAGTAATATGTAGGGGCGATGGGGCCAGATCAGGCACACTCAAAATTTCTTTAGAAATTTTCTAGTTCTATTTATAACTGCATTTAATTAGCTGTCTTTATTTATTCCTAATACAGATCAACAAAATGTATGCAAGATACTGGGGATCCACAGAAGCCTTTGCTCTCCCTACCTCCCAGACGAATGGACTGGTGGAGAGAGGATGAACAGGACCATCCAGAGGTATGTCTCCTATACATGTAATAGTATTCGCTTTGAAATATTGTTTGTTATAAAATGAACAGTATTATAACTTAAAACTTTAGAGTGCCCTATAATTTTACCTTTTTTCTAGGCACTGTCAAAATTAGTACAGGAGGGGCCAGATGAGTGGGATCAACATTGGACGCAGTCATGTTTGGACTGAGAACCAAGTGTCAATAACAACAAATTCTCACCTTTTTTTTTTATGTTTGGGGAGAGAGGCGAGGGTACCGTCTGAAATTCCGAGGAATACAGATGAGTTGCACTTTGTACTTTGAGTAAACAGACACACTTAGAAATAGTCCATAATGTAATAATAATGTCACAATAGCGTAATGTAACATTAGAATCATATGTATTAGTGTTTTAATTTAATTTGATTATAATTTCAAAGGTGGACCGTGTGTTGACAGAGAACCTGTCTGTTGAGGAGCTTACGAGGACGTTCTCAAATTAGATAGTGCTCTCCAGAGGGCTATTATCACAACATCGCGGCCAACCTCACAAAAAAAGAAAACAAAACCTGCTACGGACTTTCAGGTGGGAATGAAGGTTATGAGGCAGAATGTGCGAAGCCAACAGAGGAAAGGGGTAAATTGGACCCCACTTACCTTGGGCCCTATACAATTTGGCCATTGTCACTGCCATGCTTTATTCCACCATCAAAAGTGGTTGGAACCATTAAGAAATGTTCATACTTTAGTTCTATCAAAACTGTAATGACTTTGATGCAGTCGACATTTTGAATGTTTACTTTATCAGAGGACGTAAGGATTGGTTGGACCAATTTATACTGCATATGTAGAAAATATGTATTTTTATTTTAGATGATTTATGAGACACATAGGCTCAGTCCTTCCAGATGGGCATGTGACAGAGTGACTCACCCAATTCAACAGGATGTAACATCCTGTGGGGCCTATGCATTGAAGGTACATAGCATGATTAAGATAATGTTAGGACTGGAATGAAAGTAATTGTGTTTCTCCAGCAGCATGTACAACCTTGTATAATCAAATAACAAATTTTGTACACTGCTACCAACACTGCATGTAATAAAGGTAAGAATAAACATAATGAATGATACAGTACATTATACTGTTGATTTAATGGTCTAAAACTAGCTGAAATTCCAAATGTTGACACGCTGTAACATGATATCATGTGGGCTATAAATGCAATTAAAAACTACAGAATAGTGCAATGCCCTTTTTGGTCAAAGTTGAAGTACAGCTAAGAGTATTACTCAAAGTCTGAATATTTGATATGTCTGCAAAGGAAGAGGTGAGAATATAAACTAGTTAAGAGTGTTCTGGCATGACATGTTTACTTGCATTGGGTAACTTAATTAACTTTAATTAAACAAAAACTGATGCTACAGTTAATTTTGCCATTGGGTGTTCAATAACTTTCAAACACTTCTCGTAAGGTTACTGTCATTATCATAATGAATTATTCTTACACCTCTTACTCACAGTGCAGAGTGCATCATGGGTGGATTCCCTTTGGAGTTTGACAATCCACATCTGGTGTAAACCATAGGAGAGCACATTGCTGTCTCTCTTCTTGAGAATACAGGTGTTTTTTTTCTTCCTTTTTATAATAATGAATATAATAGGCTATCATTTACTCTGACAAACATAGCTCATAGTTAAGGAGAATATTGTTGTACCTGTTTTGCCAGATGACTTGAGTGACCTGTGCCATTTCTGTGGGGAGCAGCAAGGGGACACTCTTTGGGTAACGTTTATGATATATTTTTCTTTCTGATTTGTTATGTTAGGTTTTTGTTCATAATGATTAACATTTAATTTTTTTTTGATTTCCTGTCAAATTCAGATGGATGTGTCATCGCCCCAGGTGGTCCCATAAAAGCTGTGTAAAGTACCCACAGAAATATTTGTGCAGCATGCAAGTAGCAACTGCAGCTGCTATTGGTATATAAGTTTGGGTGCAGTGCCGTATGTATGTATGTAGACGGGTACTTACGCATGAACAAATAATGTAGGTATCTATGTGTTTGTGTATGTATATATATAGATTAATAAAAGTTTTTCTGAATTCCAAGTTTTCCTGTGAGCTCTAGTGTTTTATTTATGAAGTTTATGAATGAGATCAAGTCATTTTAGACAGAAAACACCTTTGAGTAACTATACTATGCCTTCAATCAGTTTTTGACAAGTGAAACTGATTGAAACACTGCAAACACATCCAAAATGGGAAGCAAATACTATGAAAGGCCCCAGATCAGACAAAAGACAATGCAGTCACGCGGATCGTTGCAAAAGTTCTCTCTCTCTCTCTCTCCTCTCTCTCTCTCTCTCTCTCTCTCTCTCTATCTCTATCTCTCTCTGTCTCTCTCCATCTCTCCATCTGTGGACATGTCTCATTAGCATGTTACTAACACAACTTCCCCGGAGTTTCTGTGCTCTGTCGTCCAGCAGGTTCTCGTGGATCGTGGGCTGCTGCGTGATCCTACAGACGCCCCCTACGCTATTATTACTGTCATTATACTACCATATCTTACTGTGGATCATTTTTATCATTCATTAATTCATTGTCATTTTTCAGTCATTGTAGTACAATATGTTGTGTTATTGTCCTGTACACGTGACATCCATTGCACGTCTGTCCGTCCTGGGAGAGGGATCCCTCCTCTGTGGCTCTTCCTGAGGTTTCTTCCACATTTTTTCCCTGTTAAGGTTTTTTGTGGGCAAGTTTTTCCTCACTGGAACGAGGGTCTAAGGACAGAGGGTGTCACTCCTGTATCAGAGTAAAGCTCAGAGGAAAATGGACTTTGTGACTTTGGGCTATACAAATAAAATTGATTTGATTTGATTTGATATCTTTATTGAAAACGCACCAATAGACTAAGTCATCAGACATACCAAGCACAGAGACATGTCCATGACGTAATTGCCGTTACGTGATAAACGTTAAACTTTCCAAGCTATAATTAGGCCTACGTTATAACTTATAACGCAGTTGTGTGTATCTGCATATTATGACCGTTTAATCCAGAGAAAAGCAGACGGTGCGCGCTACCGCTCAACAGGCTGCTGTGCGCGCTCCCGCGGCCAGAAGTCAGATTCTGGCAGGCAATCACTTTTTGGCACGACACCTGTCCTGGGGGGGATGCTCGTCAGGTGGGTGGCTGTAATGTGATCAAATTATTCGTGTAGCTTGCTAGTGTGGCTGTAAAACATCAGTGTTACGTGTCGACCCTGGGCCAGACAGGTACTAAATTCCCGGGCCACTTTTTTTTTTTTCCCCAGTCCCAGTCCACCCCTGTTTATGGATGTGGGGATGGATCCGAAAACCAACATGCTGAGTCAGGAACCAAGCAGGTAAAACAAGCGCTAGAACACAGCGGACACTAGGTGGCACCATCACACCGCTGCTCCAACCAGCTGCTGCTGCTGCTGCAAGTATATATATACATAGACATATATACATAGACATATATACCATAGACGCCGCATTGAACGGTTGGTCGTTGGTCGCGATACGTCAAACGGTCCGCCAATTGATGTGGCAGATCTGCCCTTAAACTAATACAAGAAATGGACTAAACGTCATAAAGCGCCTTGTCTACAAGTTCTTTAAGTTAATGCCTCTTATACCCCTTCACACACACACGAATATATCTTGGAAACAGAACAGGGCACCAGAAAACAACGTAGTAACGTGTAAAGTGATATTATAAATGTTTCTCCCGGATGTACGCAACCACCAAACAACGTATGTATTTTTATAATCTGAGTGTTTACAGCTACTAAGGTGTTAACACTGTACTGTGATGATAAATATGAAATATTTAATTTAACATTTAAAATCTGTGTCTATAATAACCAGATTCCTGAAATGTAGATTATGACAGGAGGGTTGTTTCTGAATAAAGAGGCAATAACGGTACTTAAACGTGAACATAGATACATAGCATATAGTACACCACACACACACACATATAGAAATGTGTGTGTGTGTGTGTGTGGGTAATGTGGTGGTAATACTTACTTATTTAATATATATATTATATATATATATATATATATATATATATATATACTGTAATATTGTCGTTAATCAAGCCCAGATTACTGTTGATAATAACAGTGGAGGACATCAGCAGAGGGCCTCACGTAAAGGGAACAGATTATTGGATGCATAAATGGAAGGCATTTCTTGAAATTCCAAGCATTGGCATTGCACGCTTAACATGATTCCTAAGCCTATAAATATGAAAGAATTCCTCCTATGAAAACTGAAATTTATAGATCCAGGTAGATCAGAAGCGACCGTTTCTGTTCTCCTCTCAATTTCATCCAGCCCTCTCTCAGCCCCTCACCCTCTGAGTTTCCCTATCCTGTCCACGGCATCGCTCTCCCTCACACCCAGACAATCAGCTTCATCTTCCACCATCTACTGTATTGTCCTTGGGTCTAAACTAGCGCATAAGGATCAGCACTACAGTAGAATTTGCGTAATTCCGGGGGGGCATTTGACGGTGAGTGTTGTCGAGTCTGTGTGGTCTATTACTGTGAGGCCCAGACGGCATGCTATACTTACAGGCAATACAGGAGAGAGAAATCACTTGCATACAGCAGGGCAGGACTGTGGAGGATGCCTAATAAGCTTTCTCTGCAATCGTTTCAGAGTTACGGAGAAGACTGGTCCCTGGGACAAAATATGTACCAGGAAGATGGAGAACAGTAGTGCGTATAGGACTTTCATCCTGGGATGGTTAGTTAATAACAATTACCTTGCCTCAAGCATGCTGCATCCTCTCATACGTGAATAATAATACAAACATGATAATAATAATAATAATACACGAAACATAATAATACATGATAATAAATACACGACCTGTGCCCGATGTGTTTCAACTCATCTAAAGCCATAGGAATGAATTAAAAAATGTACAAAAAAAAGAAGGAAAAAGTAAAATGAGGTGGTGAGATATTTATTTTTTAAAATATTAAAACTGAGGGTAAAATCAGAATCACGCTCACACTTACTCTTCAAAATTACAAACACCATAAAGAGATAAGGAGGCCAAACAAAAACATCAGAAACAGAAAATAGCTGCGCACAAACAATCAATAAAATAAGATTTACTGCTGTACATGTTTTATTTTCAAGATATTAGGTGCTGAAGTTATTGCCTTGCCTGTGGATCTTATTAATTCAGTGATAGAAACATATAGTGGAAGTTGTGGAAACAATAAAATCAGAAAGTATCGTTGAGCGCATTTTAACGGGTGCGTCAGTATATCCATGGAAATAGAACATCACGGGCAGACGAGGTCATAGATAAGGCCCTGACCGTTGCACGTTCTAAATTTGCCGTGAACTTGACCCAGGCGACCTGCGGCAAAAACGGACCGCTGGAAACCTGTACGGAACAACCAGAGGAGAAGAGGAGAAGAGAAGGAAATAAGAGGAGAAGAAAGAGAATAAGTGAGGCGAAGGAGAAGGAAATGAGACGAGAGGAGGAAAAAAGGAGGATAAAAAAGGAGGAGAAAAAGGAGGAGAAGGAGAAGGAGTTTTTTCAAGCTTTAAGTTACAGTTGGCAGTAGAAGAAGGAGAGGAGAGAAGAAAAGAAGGGGGAAAGAAGAAGGAGAAGCACAAAAGGAGTCAGAAGAAAAAGGATGAGGATAAGGAGAAAAAGGCCGAAGGAAGAGAAAACACCTGCGGGAAAATTGCCTGCTGCCGGACGCCCCCCTCTCCTCCCGCCCCCGTAGACCTGCCCTGCGCTGAACCTAAGCCTGTGCCGGACCTGCTGAAGCTGACTATGGGATAATTTTGTCTCAGAAATATTTTAATGTGTAACAATATGAATGTGTAACATATTCATACATTGATAAATATCCAAATACAAAAAGCAAATTAAAATGTACTACAAATAAATAACGAATTGTCTAAATAATGTGGATTTGCAATAATTTCGAGATTTTGAAAAGTAATGTCCTTGACTGTGGGTGTGGAGTAGCATTTGTGGATCATTTTTTGCTTTCCCCGATGACCGTAATTTTGAGACATTCCTACCGCTACACCACCACGATTCACAAATAAATGCCACCAGATGTTTGAAGACACAAATAGCGGTACAACCCTTCACCGAACATCCAGCAGATGGCAGGTTTGTGGCAGACACGCCATGTTTGGACAGAGGATAAAAGGGCGTTTTGCCCGGGTCACAGATGGTTCTAAATCTGGAGTGATTCAATGAATATGATAGAACCGGTGATCAAGCGGCATCTACTGTAAGTAGTAATTATTTTTTGCATTAATTTTACTCAATTCCAGTACGAGTAGATCAGAAAAAATCATTAAACGCAATGAGTGTTTTTTGGTTAGCAACTGCTAAGCTAAGTTAACTTTTAAATAGCAGGACAGGTTAATTTAGCTA
Organism: Larimichthys crocea; assembly: GCF_000972845.2. Classification (NCBI taxonomy): domain Eukaryota; kingdom Metazoa; phylum Chordata; class Actinopteri; family Sciaenidae; genus Larimichthys; species Larimichthys crocea. The sequence continues at coordinate 4,998,891 of NC_040026.1, forward strand.
GCAAGGAACTCTGCTATGATCTCCCTTCGTGTGCCAATGACCATAGCTCTGCCAACAAACACCGACCGCCGTGTTTCTGAATGTCTCCTAGAGTTCAATAAACCGACCTCCCGCCCGTTTGCCATTGTTAACCTGAAAGCGGTAAACTATAGTGGCAAATCTATTATTTGTTTTATGGTTAGCTTGTGTTGTGGTGATGTCAAACCACCCCGAATTCTGTACTGATGTAGAGCAGAGAGATATTGAGTTTAAAGAAGACAAGACAAGTACTCAGTTTCACCTGTTTGCAAGAGGAGAACCAGCTTGACAGACTCTCAGTCCGTCACCAACACCCCTGAGTTCTGAGCTCTCTCATGGCTCCACTAGTTATTAAAATCAAACAAGCTGGTTCATATTTGTTTATTAGCTTCATACAGGGTGTCTGCTGGACCTCAGATGCCTGTAACAGAGACAGACAGGGCAGCCGTTGTCCGTGGGTACACTCTGTGCCTAGAATTCAGATGCCTTGTAACGTTTCTAGTGTGCTCACACATCCCAGGCGTGGGATTGCACTCAGACACAATGTAATCTGCACAAAACACTCGGCTGGTTACAACATTCTTAAAAGCAATAGTTCAACATAATCACACAGTTTTATATTCTTAATGGATTATTAGGCATCTTCGAAATAATATAATACACATAGTAAGATGTTCTGTGTCGGATTTCAGTTCTAACCAAGGGGAGTCTCCTATTCGCCTGCTTACTGCTCGTCTCTCTCTCTGTGTGTAGGCCTTGAACCTGCACTCCTGCAAACACTTATCTATTTAGACCACACACTCAAAAGCAATATACCTCTGGTGACCTTATACTATTACCCAGATCCATTTAACACACATTTATTATAAGTCAAACATGATTAACTTCCACAATTCCCTCCCCTTTTGATCTTTACTAAAAGATCAACTTTTTGTTTTGGAAAACGTTCGTTCCCCCGTTTGAATCTCTCCAAGAGATCAAGTTTACATGGTGGTTTTCCTGGATCTAACATTTTACTGTGTGTCCCCCCTTTTTGCTGGAGATCTACAATTTTTTGGGATGGGGAGCTCACAGTAATCCAGAGGATTAGAAGACACAATTACAAATAGAGATAACAAGCAAAACCACTACTAATGGGGAGGAAATGTGT